>NC_092805.1:37953154-38253154 GCF_040954645.1 Diabrotica undecimpunctata
ATCGAAAAGTATTTATTTGCAGTATCAAAAAAAGATGATAGAAATTCTGAGAACAACAACTGGAATCGACGAACGAGACTTGCAAATTACCTCAGAACTGTATTGGCACCAAACAACAACAATTGAAATAGAGCACACATCTAGAAGATATACGAATCCGACGAGGAGTGCGACAACGTTGCGTCTTATCACCACTATTATTTAATCTGTATTCGAAATCTATATACAGAAAAGCATTAGACGAAGTTCAAGGTGGAATAAAGATTAACGGAAACAACATCCGATACGCTGATGGTACCGTCGTAATACACAACAACTACACAACTAAACCCCATTATTTTCATTATAGAAATTTTCTTCGTGGATTGCTTATTGGACTCCTTAAAAATGACTTAACTGTATAATCGAAATTTTCAAGTTACAACTCATTTCTATTATCTTTATTTAAACTTATCAATATCAATACAGAATTATTTATACCTACTTGGTAGGTATTTACAAAACATATCCAAGAACTATCACGAAATTGTCAGAATTTAAAATTAATATTTTATAGATTCTATAGATGATTTACTGTAAGTTTTAAGAATTAGAATAAAAAAGAACAATTTATTCTCAGAATATAGATCACTCTCGGTTTACTTAATCTAAACCTCTTAAAATCATTACAAAAATAAAAAGGTCGATTCTCACTTAAATAATATATTCTCTCACTAAGTTTATAAACATTCAATATCATACTCTTCGATTTTATAAATTTTTCTAATGCCGGATCCATGTCTTTCACCCACAATAAACAAAAATATTTAGGTTATATTTTTGATTTTGCGACAAACTACAACATAATAACTAACTACAATGAACACAATTTATCTTCCAGATAACTTCTTATTCTGTACTTTATTTGGCAAATAAATATTTTAAATTTGTTCTGTCAGATAAGTTTATTCATGTCAGTTAGTAGTTCAGATTTCTTTCCTAGGTGGTACTAGATGTTTAAATTCAAAGTTACGTTAGGGGCGCTTGCGCCAGAAGGTTACACGAGTTTTACTTTTTTAAAAAGGTAAAAGAAATAATAAATTAGACTTACTCACAATCAATTTAATTTAACTATCCAGACGACCGGTTTCGCTTTCTACAATATGCAAAGCATCTTCAGGTCTCGATATAAAGTTAAATAAATGCTGAAATAATAAACTCATATTAGGGTGTTGTCTAATAAAGATAAACAAAGATAGATGATATAAATTACAGTAATTATGCCAATATTACATGTCTGTGGTTTTTCAAAATGAATAAAATGTTTAAGCCGACAAGGTAAGACCCACGAATTGGTAAAATAGTCTATTAAATTGTAATTAATTAATAAATCAACAAATAAATAAAACTTTACTTACATGCCGGTACTCTATTAATTGATGGTTGAAAGAACATGGTTCAAACTATCCTGTATTGTTGAATGGAGAACTTAAGTCTGCTATTGTAATTGTTTGACAGTAAACGGGGAAGTTCTTAAGGAGACAGATTTTATCCAATGAAGTAGAGATAGGTGTAATGTGGTTGTTTGTTAGATGAAAGTAATGTTCCATACCATTGAGTTATTTAAAAGGTATTTAAATTTATTCTAGAGATATATTTATGAAATGTTGTTATTTCTCAATCAAATTTCAATTCTCAATCAATTTTCTCAAAAAAATCTCAATAAATAAAATAAACAACACACATTGTATCGAGACCTGAAGATGCTTTGCATATTGTAGAAAGCGAAACCGGTCGTCTGGATAGTTAAATTAAATTGATTGTGAGTAAGTCTAATTTATTATTTCTTTTACCTTTTGAAATGGACTCACACAAGCAACACATTTATGATTTTACTTTTTTTATTTTCTTGTGCTTTTGATATCTATAAATTTTATAATTTACAGCTCATCCAAATGTCAAACTATTTATTACACATGGAGGTCTTCTTAGTTTGACGGAGACTGTACATTATGGAGTTCCTGTTCTAGTATTACCAGTATTAGGAGACCAAAAAATGAATGCTGCTAGAGCAGAGCATGCAGGTTATGGAATTAAAATACCATTTTCACAAATAACTGAAGAACGACTTACCAATGCGTTAAATAAATTACTAAATGATTACAAGTAAGTATTTGACAGATTTTTTATAAGATTATACAGATTATTGTTTTTTTCTTACGAGTAACTTTTCTAGCTCTTGTCATGTTTTTTGGCTAAAAATTTTCTGTTGCCTGTTAAACTACATAGTCCAGTCGTCTGAGATTTGACCCCTAAAAATTATACGAACAAGCTGAATTTTGCCGAAAATATCAATTCTGGGACTCCAAAAAAAAATACAAAAAGTTTACCACTTTAACCCCCGAGTTTCCCCTAAAATCTCGCTCGTGATGGGGAAAAACGCAAAAAAATCGATTTACCAAGAATCTTTGCGCCGTAATAATAAATGTTTTAAATGAAAAATGTGGCTGAAATAATTTTGGACAAAAATGTTTATTAGTACTTTTTATGTAGAATGAATCGTTTCCTCAGAAACAAAGCTTGAAGCGACCGGCGATTTTGAATGGCAGTTGCGCTCGCGAAATCAATGTTAACCCTTCGTCGGTAACGTATTTCGAAGCCAGAATTTCTGGAACGCTGGGTCCCACGGACCGAAAAATTAATCATACTTTAAAATTTCTTTTTTTAATTTTTTAATAAATAACTGAAAAGTTTAAACCTTTAACAATAAATTTTGTTTGCGAATAACTTTTTGTGGGTTGTTTTTTAACTAGTATCTTTCTAGTAAAAAAAGTTGAGAAAAAAGTTCTAATTGGTTTAATTACGGTTTTATTAAAAAAAATAAGGGTAAGAACAAAAAACATTTCTGCTAATAAAGAGTAATATTTAAAGTAAAAAATAGTGATATAACATTAAGCTACCGTCAAGAATAAACTAAAATTATTCATTTACATTATGGTCATGACAACAGTCACCACAATGCGAATGTTCTAGACAGATAAATCCGTTGCAAACTTCACACCTAAACCTAGTTTTACGTTTTTTTTTTGTTTCGCAATCTTTACATCTTCCATGGGTTTTATTTTGATCTAGTGGATCAGTTTGGACGTTGAGGCCAAAGATTTCCTTTAGCCGTAATGGACGAGCTCTGGGGAGATTATCTTGCTGGGCTCTTCGTAAAAGGTGTTATTGGACTAATTCATACCCCAGCAGTTCCAGAAATACACGCCGCTTCATAGATGACTAAGTATTGATTTTATAAATAATATACGAGTTAATTGCCACTAGGTTCATCAGTTCAAAAAATCAAAAAATAAGACGTAAGGCCAACGTCGAGTTGACCTTGCACAATTATATGTCTCAGACATCTGATCAACAGTATCTACCCCACCTTTAGTCTTATTATAATTTACAATCATTTCTGGTTTATCTGTCTTTTAATCGATATTGTCATCGTGATGCATTATGGATAATAATATTATATTTTTGTTTTTAAGAGGTACGTAGGAAACTAGAGTAGCTTTTTCTTGAAACCCAAACATGGAACTATGTTCTCTCCGTTTCAGAGAAGTTAGTTCTGCAGGAATTTGTAGTTTATTTTTTTCTTATAGTTCTTAGAATGGTAAGTTTAAATTCCTGTAATAACTTTTCCGCTACAGCTAAACTTGTAAAAAAATTATCCATGGTAATAATGCAATTAGAATTACGAACTAGCTCAATCATACGGCTAACTAAAGATAAGTTCGAATTATCTACATAAAACGGACCCAATGGCTGCTTGCCAAGATATACTTTTACTTTAATTTCAGTTAGATCCGTAGTCTTGTAGATTCTATTTTGTATGGAATCATACTTTTTCGAAACAATAAATTCATTTCTATATTGCACTATTTTTTCCAAAATATTGTTTGGAAAGAAATATAACCAAGTTATATATGGTTCCTTACCCCTTTTAATATCACCATTCGGTCCAGGTAAGTGTGCTATAAGATTATGCTGGCGAGTTTTAACATTTGGTTTTTCGTTAACATGCTTTTCCATCTGGATCCATCTTTGGCTATAAAACAAGGTACTCGATGTCTCGTAACAAACATATTATTACTGATATCATGTTTATTATCAGTTAAATGATCTTCCGTGTCACTATAAATTAACTGCTCTTCTACGTTATCCTCTAAAAGGCTTTCCTCACTGTATTCTGGATCTACGTCTGGATCGCTTAGTTCATTACTCAAAATATCATCAAATAAACGTTGTAACCTTTCCTGTTCGTTTTCATAATTCATAATGAACTAATAAAGTTTGGAAATGGAAAAATTTCTTTACAAAACGTCACCTAAGCACAACACAAGACTACCGTAAAATATGTTCGTCGTCTGTAACGCTGTACAATAATCGTTTAACAGCGGTTTATAGCTGTCTGAATACAAACTACCACTTTCCGGGAATACCTAAAATGGTATACCCCTAACCCATCGGCATACGGATGGAACAGAAAAAAAAAATTTTTCTGTCCACTAGACAGGGCGTAACAGACGAAGGGAAATAAAATTTGTATCAACTCGATGGTAAAATTCGATATCTTTTGATTAAAGCGTCTTATAGAAAATAAAAATGCGTTTTAAAGATTAGGACTGCAGCTTTCGTATGCCGTTTTTGTATTTTGCTGCAAATGAAGTTAGTTTCTATAAATATGTTTAATATATAAACGATTCTCGTAAGATCAAAAAAAATTATCATTTTCATTGACGAGTCGTAGCGAAATTTCCATTTTTAGAGACCAATCTTTAAAACCTATAATATGAAATTTTAATGTTGAGTTGTGGCAACCAATATGAGGCATTTGAAATATGACTAAAAACGCAGAATTTAAAATGTTTAAATAACAAAGGATGTTACGTCACAGGAAATGCATCCAAGAAGACAATTTTAGGTGTAATTCGTAGCAGAAGTTAAGTGCTTTTAAAAAACGTACTACTGTAACTGATTAGATCGTTTTCAGCGTTTTTTAAACATATTTCAAACGAATCACATTTGTTGTCAAACACACAACTAAAATTTCATGCTATAGGTTTTAAAAATAACCCTCTATTACCCCCTAATAATTAAAACTCGTTAGTGGCTACTCAATGAAAATGATAAATGGTATTGATATCATGAGAATCATAAAAACTGGTAAAAATTGCGCCACGGTTATTTATTTATTACATTTATAAAAACTGTGTTTATTTGCGGTAAAATACAAAATTTGTATACAAAAGCTGTACTCTTTACCTTTAAAACGAATTTTAATTTTTATCGATAGGACACTCAGATCGACAGATATCAAATTTTTACCGCCGAGTTAATACAAATTTTGTTAAACATTGATTTCGAGTGCGTAACTGACATTAAAAATCACCGATCGCTTCAAGCGTTTTTTTCTGAGAGAACGGTTTATTTTACACAAAAAATTCTAATAAACATTCTTGTTTAAATTATCTTAGCTACATTTTTCATTTGAAATATGTTTTTCTATGGCTTACACATTCCTGGAAACTCGACTTTTTGACGTGACAACGTCTTAAATTAGGTTGTGGCTCGGAGTCATTTAAGAAAAAGTGTAACGCCCGCTCACGTCTGTTACAGTGAGTCGCCGAACGAGAGAGAGGCCCGCCGGACCGGCGAATGCCTTGCGTCTCTCTCCCACTCAAACATGATCGGTCCGCTGCGCGCGGCACTAGAGAATTAGGCGCGTTGAATCGCTAAAGTTGAAAATTGTTGAAAGTATCGTCAGCTGTGTCTGTAGTGAAAATGTGGAGTGCTTAGATTCGTCATTTACAACAACTACAACAATAAAGGTAAATAATTGTACACTAATATTTCATTATCGTAAACTATGATTGATTGATTAATTGTTAGATTGACACAAAAGTTGAGAAACTGAGTTTATAGGTTATGTCATACTATTGACAAATGTTGATAGTGTTAAGTAAATTATTAGTTTAAATCACTCTGCAATTAATCGTAATTCAGTCGATTGAGAAGAAACAGAGCGTATTGCTAGTCAAATATTTAAAATAACAAATTATAACTTCTAACTTGTCAAAACAGGGCGACCAAACAAACGAACTAAACCGACCAATCACCACGCGCGGAGTTAGAATTTAACTGTGTTTAGCAAGAATTTCAAATTCCAATTTTAGTAAATGTTTTAATTTTCAACTTTACCATTTACATTTACAAATTTTAATTAATTTCAAATTTATTTAGCAAAAATTTGAACCTTCGATCTGAATAAGTGTTTTGATTTTCAAATTGATTTTTTAAAATTAAAAATATTAAAATATATATAATCAGAAGTGAACGTCACATAACATTATCTGTACTTATTATTATTTAATATGTAGGCAAATACATGTGACCATACTTGGTAGACACAATTGGAAATAGTAATTTTTTATAACTGAAAAAAATAAATATATAAAATACTGGTAGCAAACAATAACTTCAATGATCGATATCTCCGCAACTAATTGACATATCGAAAAAATTTTCAAATAAATTTTGTAGAAAATAATAAGATCAATAATATAATATAAAATAAATAATATATAAAATAATATATAAAAATATAATATATAAAATATAAATAATATATAAAATACCTAATAAATCGGTAATGCAATTCTTATTTTCATTCAATTCCTTGTTCCTATTGTGCAATTTAATAATATTCATATCAATAAATATTCTACCGAGAAAAAGACGTTGTCACGTAAAATCTTCGCCCGTAAAACCGACTTTACAGGCAACCGATTTTTTTCCATTTTCCCCCCTCTACGAGGATGGTTATAGGGAAAAGCCCTGGGGTAAAAGTAGTAAACTTTTTTGCATCTTTTTTTTATAAAAAATTTTAAGAGGTTCAGTGGCATTTTCGTCCCTGACGGCTGTAGCAACATAGTTCGCAACTCTGGGTTCCATGCAAAAAAAAAATGAAAGAAAGTTTTTTTTTTAAACTGCTGTACAATTTCTAATTTTGTTTTTTGTAGCAAAGAGTTTCATAAATTTTCTACATCAAATCATATTCATGTAATAAAACAATATTATTTACTGTATTATCCAGAACCAAACATAAGTGCGGAAAAATTATTGTCGAGAGTTGTAAAGTCCTTAAGCCTGCAGAAGACGAGTGACAAAAACTTACTCGAATAGGCACGTTGGGTCTGAGAGACCCAGAAAAATTATGTATTTTTTTTGTAATAAGTGTTTATTTCCAAGATTTAGACAACAGCATTTGCCTAGAACTACTGCATTCAAGTAAACTTATCCAAATTAGCATTATCCAAAAAGAACTTCCTGAAATATTTTAGTTAGAGTTAATTTCGTTGAACACATTTTACACACAGATACTATATGCTCCATGCATATAAATTTTTTACAAAAACGACATGAAAACGCATTTTCCGATAGTTACAGAACGCACAGCGTCCACGTTTATTTTTAACAAACTTCCACTTTGTCTACAAGTTCAATGCCACTTATTCTAGCTGCGAGCTGACGTATTTCTCTTTGCAAATATTGTGAATGTATTCTTATGCCCGATTTTACCAATGATATCTAAAAAGTTGTCTTCGGAAATAATTCTTAACGAAAGGAACTTTCTCACGAAAGGAGTCAAGGAACAATAGCGTTTCACAACTAAAAGAATAGCTTATCTAGGAAATTCTTTCTTAGGTATTAATTCTGGTACGTTTGAACTATTGTCGATAAATAAAAAAGAATAGATGTCATAACCTTACTTTTCTATTTGTTATTATTAAATTGTTTGTTTGCCAAGTTGATTTTATTCAATTTTGTCGTATTATAGTTATTTTATTTAGTGGTTAGTTATTTGTAAATTAAGTATGTTTAGTTTTGTAAGTTGTTTGTATACGTATAGTGAAGTGGAGGAAAAGAAAAGAGGTGTAAATTTCACATATAGCGAAAAATTAAAATTACTTGATTTTATTAAACAGCATCCAGCCCTGCTTAATAAAAAAAAACAGATGATGCTAAAAATAAAGCCAAAGATCATGCTTGGGATGTGCTGACTGCAAAATTTAATAACAGTTGCAAAAAATCGCAACGTTTGCAATAGCTGATTTATGGATGATAAAGAGTTGTTCCTGAAAAAGAAATGAAATGTAATATACTAACATTTTGTATTTAAATTTGCACATACTTGTCTGTAAAAAACTACAAATCATTTTCTATTTGTTCCAAAACACAAAAACATGTTGGGTTGGATATTTGAAACCGTCGAAAAAGATCCACATCGTCCAAAGTTTTCATAAACTCCATTCGCTTAGCTCGGACAAATTTTGACAGATTCATTGTCGGAAACCTACAACACAACAATTCCTACTTCTCAGTATTAATAGCTCAAGTATCCTGCTATTACAGACTTCTTTCTTTAAAAAAAGAAGAATTATTCTAAATAGTCGAAGTGTATACTAAACCCATCAAATTTTGGGTAGTATATATTTAAAAAATATATATTTAGTTGTTATAATTTAACATAACTATTTATTATATGGTGCAGATAAATAAATATTGATTGTCGGTAATTCGCAAAGTTCTATTTTATTTACTATTTAGTTTGTTTACTATTAATATTGGCTATGAGTACGGGTGCTTGGTTGTATAGTAATTTCCAGCCACTTTTAGTCTGTCAAAGAGTAACTAACTTCGCAAAAAAATAATTACTAAATTCACTAGACAGTTCGGACTGGGATTAGCGAACCGAGTTTAACTCGAGGTCTTCTTTCTGTTTCTTCTTCAGAATCAGATGACGATTCGAACCGACCCACGGTTTCGATAAATTGTAGTGCTTCCATATCATGAATAATACTAAAGCAACACTGAAAAAAAAGATAATACAAAAATACAACTAACTACAGAATAACAAAACACAAATTAAGGTAAGAAGCAAGTTATTGACAAACAAGTACGTCCGTCAAAACTGTAAAAACATAACCTCACTTTCAACTATCGGTAGTAATAATTAAAATGTTTAGGGAGATCGCAAAACCATAGAGATAGGAAGTATCTAAGCCCACTTAGGAAATCTTACTTAGTGAACTTAGTGAACTACTTCACTTCGGGCATTACTTTCATATTGTTTACTAGAAGTTCATTGGAAGTTTTTTTAAAAACATTTTTCCTGAGGTATTTGTATTTTTTTCTTTTAAATTTAATTTATATAGTATAACAAAGGCTTTTATACCAGAAACATTGAGAAGTCCGTAAAAGATAACCATGGGCCATCCGGCCAACTACGTGTATTTCGTGCAACATTATACGTGGAGGAAAGCCGATAAAATATAATATTTAATACCTACAATATGCACCCCACTAGTTATGTTATTTTAATATATTTTTAATTTCCTCATCGTTTATGTTTAATGTTTCAAACGCCATACTAATACCTTAGACCTTCTTAGAATATTTTCTAAACTGGGACTTGTGACTCTGAAACCTAAAAACAAAATTTACACGGCAATATGTTATTTACTCATTTTGGTTATAGATATTTGGAAACAGCACGAAAACTATCAGCTTTATCTCATGATCGCCCTGTGAAACCAATGGATTTGGCTATTTACTGGATAGAATATATTGCAAAACACAAAGGGGCTCCTCACTTACGTGTAGCAGCACTAGATCTTACCTGGTACCAGTATTTTCTACTAGATGTCATTGCCTTTGCACTTATTGTAGTTGGCATTGCATTTACAACTATTTATGTTCTGTGTAAAAAGTGTTTTTGTAAAAAGATCAAAAAAACCAAAAGAGATTAAGAAAATGTTAAAATTAATTTTGTAAATAAATATTTATATTTTGTTTATTTAAAAGTTTTTTCAAACTCACACACACACACATATATATATATATATATATATATATATATATATATATATATATATATATATATATATATATATATATATATGAAAACCAAAAATGGTATATCGATGAAAGGCAACCCTATATACGTATTTCTGACTATTGGTCGTGTTCAGTATGGTGCATCCAAGTTAGAAAAGGAGCATATTAACTTGGGAAAGGATCACTACAGGACCAATGCAACCAATGTGGCATTAGACTTAGAAGACCCTGATGGTTTCCAGGGCAACAACTAACGCCAACCACGGAGGAAGCTACAGCTACCTGGGGCTATATATATATTTATATATATATATATATATATATATATATATATATATATATATATATATTCTCCCTTAGCTTTTCCCTTTTCAGGGATCGCTGTTCCTTATTCTTCGTCCTCATTCATTTCTGTCCATCGGGCCTTCTTCAACTAAACCTTTCTCTCTCAAGTTATCTGCAACTTAGTCATTCCATCTTCTCGGTTTTCCTATACCTCTTCTTCCATTAACTTAGAACCTAACAGCTCTATCCTTCATCCCACATAGTATTCTACTCTCTAATGTCTTCTCTAATATCTTACCCAACATCCACCGTAACATGTTTATTTCAGCTACCTCCATTTCTTTTTTATGTATTTTCTTTATAGGCTACCATTCACCGCTGTTCGCCAATCCAGGTCTCACCATAATCTTGTGTATCTTTCTTTTAAGCCCTTCCCCTTTCCCTTAATCTTTCTATCACAAAGTATCCCGCTTACCCGCTTAAATTTAAACAAACCAGCCTATATCCTGTAAGCAATTTCTCGATCTAATAGTGTCCCATTTTTCATTATGTAGGGGCCAAGATATTTAAATTCTCTCACTTGTCCTAGTTTTTCTCCAAGCAATTTTACGAACCCAACCACTCCTTTTCCTCCCAAGCACATACACTGTGTACTCCAACATTTCTTTCTTTTTCTCCTCTACTAACACGATATCATCAGCAAAGAGCATTGACCTCCTCCCTTACTTTCTCTGGCAGTACATCTATAGCAAGATTAAACAGGTAAAGACTCAGTGAAGAGCATTTATGCACACTAACCGTCACTGGAAAACTTTCGGTCCATCCGACAGCAGTCCTTATTTTAGTGTACGCTCCTTCATACATATCCTTTAGGAGCCTTACGTACTTCTCAAGAACCCATTTTTCTCTCATACATCTCCACAGCTCTTGTTTAGAACCTGTGTCATACGCCTTCTCAGGATCTATAAATAATAAATATAGCTCTCTTTTTGTCTTGATGTATTTCTTTATCAACTGTCATAACGCAAACAAGGCATAGGTTGTCCTCCTTCGAGGCATAAACGCAAACCGTTCTTATCCTATCGATATCTCTCTGGTTAACCTTTGCTCTACAGTTATCTACCAAATTTTCATTGTGTGCTACATTAACTTTCTCTCTCTATAGTTTTTAGTCCTGAATGTCCCCTTTACCTTTATACAATGATACCATCAGACTCTCTCTATCTCTATCTCTCTCTCTCTCTCATTCTTCCTCTTCATAAATTAAGCATCCCTTCTACCTTGTATATCCTACTCATAATTTGCGACAAAATATATACCCATTCTTCTGCTAGAGCCTTCCAAATTCCAAACCTGCACAGGTATTCCATCAGGTTTTACTGCCTTACCTTTTTTCCTTCTATTTAACGCCTCGACAACTTTATCTCTCGCTATCCCGGTATTACATTCTCATTTGGGATCCCGCATCCTCTGCCTTTCCTCTGGTGTTTAGTCCTCTTGGCTTCATTATTTAGCAACTTACTAAAGTACTTATATCATCTTTGGTTTAATTTAACATCGGTTCTTAATCTGCTGCACGTAGGTCAAGTCGTTTGATGACTTATCTCTTACTGTAGCAATTTTGTATAACTTTTTCATCCCCTCGGGTGTTTGCAACTCTTCATACAACTGTGCAGACATTTTTTCCTTAGCAGTAGCTACAGCTTGCTTTTTGTCACTTTTTGCCACCTTATGTATATCTTTATCTTCCTCTTTTTTAAACCTGTCACACCTCTTTCCTCTCTCTCCTGCTGTTACACCTCATCGTTCCACCAACTAGTTTCTTTTTCACTATGGGCCCTTTACCAGATGTTTTTCCTAGCACTAGTACTAGTACTAAAAGAAATGTTAAAATTAATTTTATAAATCAATACTTTTAAGTTTTTTAAACACACCTGATGTATATGTTATTATGATTCTAAAATAGATTAAGAATGAAATAAATTTTTGTATGCCAAATACCATGGGATAATAAATATTCAAGACCCTGTATAGGTTAAAAATTTGTAAATATAATAATTTATAATTAAGAAGTGTTGTCGCAGAACAGTGGACTTCGATAGTAGATAGTTTCTAAGAACAATTTGTATAGGAAAAACATTTCGGGGTTATTTAAAAAGTGTTAAATATTGTTTAAAATGTTACAACTAATTATACATGGTTTTGTATCAGATAAGAATTTCAAATTAATGTTTGATAGGCATTGATTTGTATATTATTTTTCTTCGAATTTAATACTATGAATTAGACGTGATATTTTGCAAATATGGATTTGCCTGTAGACACAAAAGAAAGGTTAGTCGGTATTATCTTCTGTTAATTTAGGAAAAAGCCTAAGTGGGTAAAACACGCTTAATTTCTTAAAATTTAAAAATAGGAAATTTTGAAGATAGTTAAGAAGAATGAATGTGTGTGATTGGCTAGGAAGAACGAGGATAAAAAAATAGGACAGACGATTTGAAAAGTGAACCAGGAGATTTCAATCATTGTGTTTGTACCATGCAGAACGAGAAGTCCAGTTTGAGAACAGTGTGTGAAAAATAAGTATAATTTGTTGTTTCTGGGTTAAGTTGGCCATAGCAGAATAGTTGAAGGCGAATCGAGACCAGGTCGAGAATCCCAAACTCCTTGTGTCCGAAGAGACTCCTAACTCTGTAAGTAATGAAAAGAAAATTTATATAGAGTTTGTACGAGATAACCAGTCGAGGCGGGAAAACCATTTGGCTGAAAGAGTGCCATTATTATTATTTTGAAACAAGTCGAAGGTTTAATTTTGGAGAAAATCTGAACGAGTGCTGTTTTGTGTAACAGTTTTGGAAGGAGGAAGCAGAGCCACACGTGTTTGTAGAATTGTATTGTTTTGCGGAAACACAATCCGGAGGCTAAATCAGTGTCAGTTGGAAACATCGCAGAGAGTAAATAAAAAAAGTCAGTCAAATTATTTGTGAAATAAGCGTTGTATTTTTACCAATGTTTTTTTAAACCCATAAAGTTATTGATTAAAAGCATTCGAATTCACAAATCATATAATTGTGAATTGTGAATTGTGTAAACAAATTTTGTTTGTTTTTTTAAGAAAGTTAATTAGAACAGTTTTTACGGTAAATTAAATAACTTGGTTTAAAAGTGAGATAACAAAATTAAGTTTTCTTTTGTTCTGAGAAATAAATAATAAATTGAACACGATCTTTATTTGTATATTTCTATATGGTATTAAAATAAATGGTGTTTTTTTAAAAGGTCATAAATTGTGTACATCATATTTATTCTCCTTATCTATCCTAAAGAAAGCCACTAGAAAATACATTAGCCACGAATTGAAGAAAAAATTATTTTTGTTTGTAGTAAGAGAACTCTGAGAAATTCAATATAATTCAATTAAATTTAATTCAATTCAATTTAACTTAATTTAAACTTAAGCAGAATATATTTGCAGGAATGTGCTTCGTAGATTGCCCCCTTTTTTTGCTCCACTTTCCTTTGTTTCATAATAGGGATGTTCACTAATTTTTAAATATAGTTAAATTTAATTAAATTCAATAGATTATAAAATATATAAAAATATAGTAAACATGAAATTGTTTAAAAATTCTTATTTTTTTAGATAAATCAATTCTTAATTTAAATTTTGATGGAGGCTAGAAAAACGGCTCCTCGCAGTGAGGCTACGGTGTGTGACGTCAGCAGTCGTATCAACAACTTGTTGTGTATACGTATTTACGAAGTGTAACCAGTTCTTTAAGTATTTATACAGTGATAATGAAGCCAAATAAGTAGTGTTTGCTACAAAAAGAGGGAAAAACTAGAAAAGGCAGTTATTATGCAAGTTAGAAAAAAAATAAATGCAAATATATGTACCTCGGAAGGAATCAACACTATGTTCATTTTTAAAACTTTACAGGAGAGCAGTTTTAAACTTTTTTTCACCAAAAAGTATTATTGCTGCAGCTATTTATTGAGATATCGAAACAATATTTTAATAGAACATTCTGTTTATTGTTATTTACATAATACATTTTGTTATAATTAAAAACAAATTTGTTCCTGTGTTTTTTAATCCTTTTAACGGACATGGTGTTGTATCCATCTAATAAAGTTATTGTACTGTAAGAGTTAGTATGGGGTATTCAATAACAACTACAATCCTATTTGACTTTTACTGACAAAATTTATTTAACCATACAATTTACCTTTACAAATACAAATAATACATCTATGTATTTAACCAAAATGGCATTTTAGGTACAAATCACTTAGTCATCCCCAAGTAAGTCTCCTTCTGGATAGTCACTATTAGTATTACTAGTAGGTATGCTTTAAGTTTTGATAAAAATCATGGCAAAATGTAGAAACATATGACAGTAATGCCAGTAGATCGTTATACTTTTGTTGTGATATAAGTATTGGACTTTGTGATACCAGTTGCAAATCTTTTGGCAATGTAAGGTGTCGCTTCGAAACCTAACAAGGTCAATCTCCTGGTTTTCGTCATGAAAATTACTTTAAACATTATTACATTAAAAACAGAGTTCCAATGCTATTTTGTTTAACTTGCAGTTAAACACAGTTTGACAGAAGAACTTGTTGTTTGTTAACGTCTCTTTTCTATTAATCAAAGGCAGATTTTAAGATGTTTTGACATCATACAAAGACCTTAAATTTTTAAAATCTTCTAGTTCCATATTATGTACGGTATATTTCATTGAGGTTTATCTAAGTGCTGCCAGTCCCAGGGCGTGTAAATAGAAATGTTAAGTTTTTTCTCTTTCGCTCTATCAGCGCATGGACAGTGTCCGCCTCCCTGTGGGTATTACTCTTTAGTAGAAACTTCCGGATGATAATTTTTACTTTTTCAAACAAGTATTAATGCTAACATTTTTATTCTGGCTATAACATTTGTAAGACCATAGTATGATTTCTTCTATGTTACTGTCAGGAATGACGGTATCTGCCCATTTTAGTAATGCAGATCTTATTTCATTTCCACTACGAATAGTTTATTAGAACTTTTGTCTATATCAGACTAATCTTCGTTATCAAAACTCAAGGCATCTCTAATAATATGCTCTTCATTTAAAACATCATTGCTTGGTGTATTATTTGATTCTGAAATTAAACAAGGCGTATAATATTGGTTGCAAAAGATTTAATAATATTGCTAGTCTAAGGTTGGTATCAAATCACTACATTACCCTTTTGAGGTTGTTTTTTAATAATTTAAAAATAATGAGCAAAAAGGTAGCTTACCTGTAAATGCAGTAGAAGAATTCGCAGAACTTTTTAGTAGGTACTTCAAGAATCTTTCTCCTACGAGAATTATGGTTCATTGTACTTATTATTAGTAACAAACCACTGTAAACACACCATAAATGGCAAAAGTATTATTATTAGATCACTAACAGTCTACCTCTCATCATAGAGATATGCGCGGCGGTAATTCACATGCGTAGAGGGACAAAACATTAACTCCACATGGTGTTTTATCCCTCTAAGTAAAAATGGCCTTGATGTTCTTTTAAAGGCCACTTTCTTTATTAGCAAATGGTTTAGGATCTAGTGCTCTATTTCTTTAAATAAAGTTATAAAAGTTAATTATTAGTCTATAAAAGGGTCAAAATTGAAAAAATGGACATAGTGTTGTATCCCTCCGAGGTACAGATATAAAAACCTGTGGTTTGACAATTTTAAGTGAATATGGTGTTAAATTGTTTGGAACTGTAATAAAAATTTTCTCAGAATTGTTTTTAGATGTATTTAGACACCCAGGAACAAAACACCACTTATTTGGCTTTATTATCAGTGATTAAATACTTAAAGAACTGGTCACACTTCGTAAATACGTATACAAAACAAGTTGTCGATACGACTGCTGACGTCACACACCGTAGCCTCGCTGCGAGGAGCCGTTTTTCTAGCCTCCATCAGAATTGAAATTAAGAATTGATTTATCTTAAGAAATATATATTTTTAAACAATTTTATGTTTGCTATGCTTTTATATATGTTATAACCTATTGAATTTAACAATATTTAAAAATTAGTGAACATCCCTATTGTTAAGGTAAATAATACTTGAGATCATCCTCTCTTTAGCGGCCAGGTTGGTTTTCTGTATCCCAACTGTCAATTGTTTTGTGATAGTCACATAGTCACCTTTTATTACCTAGCATTTTGTTTGAAGTCATATTACTATATTATTTTTATTCTAATAGTATAATTTTTCCCTTTTTCCGCCTTTCAAATGTTATTAATTTGTTAATTCATAATCACTCATGTTATTAAAATATTACAATCGTATACATCCAATGTATCTAATCCACTGCCATTTTTAAATGTTTGCGGCATCTGTCATCAATTTTGCCGGTATGCACTTTTAAGTGCTTTCTAACAAGTAATTATTAATTGTTTTTTTAATAATTATTTGATAATTTTACTGTAAAATGTTTTTTAACTACATTGGTTTTCAATTTAACTTTAAAACAGACCGTGCTTCGTATGTCGGTGTCACTACTTGTTTTTAAATCTTCAAATAATTGCCAGGCGGCTTATTTCCAAGTTTTATTTAGCATTAAGGGCTTCTTCTTCTTCTTGAGCAGCGCGAAAAAGCTGCACAGATGTTGTATTGAACCAGATTCTGAGGTTCTTTAACCAAGATCATCTTCTTCTTCCTGGACCCCGTTTTCCAAATATTCCTAGCAGGATGGCTTGTAGAAGGGCATATCTGGATTCATTTCGCATAATGTTTCCAAAGTACTGTAACTTTCGAGATTTGATGGTGGTCAGTACCTCTCGGTTCTTATTCATTCTTCTGAGGACCTCCTCATTTGTGACTCGGTCAGTCCACGGGATCTTAAGCATTCTCCGATATAGCCACATCTTAAATGCTTCTAGTTTTCTGCGTATTTAAGGCTATTTTCATATTTCAACTATACTTGTTTAAATCTGTTACTGACTGATGCTGTTTTGTAAGTACAAAACAAAACGTTTCTGCTAATATATGGAATAGTTAACATCTAGCTTAAGATAAAAACGAATACAAGAGGATCCAGGCAATAATCAGGCAGAAGATAAGACACGCGAAAACACAATTTCATAGTAAAGAATGTAATGAAATTGAACAATATGAAAAGAAACACGATACATTTCATTTGCACAAGAAATTAAAAGAGGTCCCTGGAAACAAACGGAAACAAGTATCCCAAAGTTTAGAAGACAGAAACGAACACAGAATATTAGATATCAATGAACAGCTAAAAGAATGGGAAACCTACATTCCTGAATTATTTGAAGATGAGAGAGTAGAACACTATACACCGATTACTATATCAGGTCCATCTATAATAGAAAGTGAGGTTACACGTTCAATACAAACGGCAAAAAATGGAAAAGCACTTGGCCCCGATGAATTAAGTGCTGAAATACTAAAGTTTTTGGGAGAAAATGGAATTAAAGCTCTGTGTAATATATTTTACAGAATTTATGACACTGGGATATCACCAACTGATTGGTTAAAGTCGACATTTGTCACAATACCTAAGAAACATCGTCCAAAGACATGCGGTGATTATCGGACAATAAGTCTGATGAGTCACGTTTTGAAGATCTTCCTGCGAGTAATACACAGCAGAATTAACAAGCTGTTAGAGGACAGAATTAGCAATACTCAATTTGGGTTTAGGGGTGGCTTGGGTACAAGAGAAGTCTTGTTTAGTATACAGGTGTTAGTACAGAGATGCAGAGATATAAATTACATTTGTGCAATCGATTTTGAAAAGGCTTTTGAGGTCTGACATAACGAAATGCTAGAAATATTGGAAACAGCTGGATTGGACGATAAAGATCTACGAATAATTACAAATCTATACTGGCATCAAGTGGCAAGAATAAAGGTTGAATAAGAACTGTCGGATGAAATAAAAAAAGGAGTGAGACAAGGCTGTATATTGTCGCCTTTACTTTTTAACTTATATTCGGAGGAAATATTTAAGTAAGCCTTAATGTGAATGGAGTAACCGTCAACAATATGAGATATGCCGACGATACCTTAGTGCTTGCTAATTGCGGAGAACACCTTCAAATCTAATGAATAAAATAAAACAGACTTGTGATCAGTATGGATTAAAACTCAACATTAAGAAAACTAAATATATGATAGTTAGCAAACAAAATTATATACAGGATGACAGTATAAAAGGCGGAGATGCCACACTCGACAGAGAAGAGAAACTCGTGTATCTCGGTAGTAATATCAATGAGAGCTGGGATCCAACCGCACATATTAAAAGCCGAATAGAACAAGCCCGAGGTGCCTTTGTAAAAATGAGAAACGTACTTTGCAATCACGATCTTAGCATTGACCTTAGAGTTCGAATGACATCTTGCTACATCTTTCCTGTCCTGCTGTATGGAGTGGAAGCGTGGACTTTAACTGAGGCTATCCTTAGACGCTTGACAGCCTTTGAGATGTGGGTATACAGACGACTACTGAAAATAAGCTGGGTCGACAGAGAAATGAGGAGGTCCTTAGACGGCTGAACCAAACAACACAACTGGTCAATATAATAAAGAAACGCAAGCTGGAATACTTCGGTTACATTATGAGACACCCTGAAAAATATGATCATTCAGGGAAAGATCCAAGGTAATCGTGGTCCTGGTAGAAGAAGAACATCATGGATGAAAAATCTAAGGCAATGGTATGGAAAATCAACTATATCGTTATTTAGAGCTGCTATCAATAAAGTCACGATAGCGAATATGGTAGCCAACATGATATCCAACGATCGATAACGGTTATGGAACTAGAAGAAGAAGAAGATCTAGCTTGTTTCTTTTCTCCTCTTATCTGACTGAGATCTTCAAGAGTTACATTGTGAAAGAGATTTCAACCCTTTCTATTGCTTTATAACTGCTTACTGAGTTTGAGAGTCGTTGCTCCTTATGTATATATTGTAGCAATAATAATTTCCTTTAAAATGCATATAAAAATTTTCAAATAACTCCTGGACTATATACATAAATCTGTTTGTCTTTATTTACATTTAAATCCCCCAAAGAAAAAATCGAGTTACGAAGTTAAAATAATCAATATAATACGTGTTATTTCTACGAATTTAAAAGAGTTGTTTTGATTCAAGGTTAAATCCCCTGTTTGTCAAGAAATTTTGTTACGAGAACAGGTTAGATTTGAAAAGGGTGGCCTAGGTAGCCGGCCGAGATACAGAAAGATCGGCCGATGGGAATTGAGGTCAGGTTGAAAGAAGTAACCAAAGAATGAAGACGCTTTAGTTAGTCAGTAAAGAGACCGGCAAAAAAATTGTTGAAAATAGTGTAGAAAAAAGAGTAATCACTATTTCCATTTTTCTAAGTAGATACGGGATTTGTGTTATCTGCAATAATTTCCGAAAGATACCCACATGTTGCCGTTGTGTCCAGTTTTATATATTCCTGTTTTTTAAGAAGCCCAATCCAGAGTTTGTGTTCCAGACTTTCAATCTCAAATCTGTGTTCTTTGTCCTAAGAAGCCGTCTCAGAGTATCTCTTGCATGGAAATGGTATCCTCAGTATGAAAATGGATGTGATCGTGTGGCAGATAAGGTAACCCCAGAAATCTTAGTGTTTTTAGTGAAACCAAGGTAACTCTTTTTTTTTGTTTTAAACTTTTGAAGGAAAATAAACATTAAAATAATAATTGTTCTCATACAATTTAAAATTTTGATATTTAATATTGTAAATCTTAGGGCGTGGTATTAGCTGTCATTTTATTTGTTCAGTTGTAAGATTTTATGTTGACAGATAGCAGCTAGCTTTATTATTTTGGTGAAGTTAATTTGCTTTGTTTTTATAAAAAAAGGTTAACCTTTATGAATAGTTTATCTAAAAAGAATTCTTTAATTGTAATGATTTATTTCTGCCACATGTTTATAGTCCAGTAACAATTTGTGTAATTTTTGTAGCAACTCCCATTTGTAAGTTTGTAAAACGAATAGGACATATCTAAGTTTTTCTTCTTTATTGTTTTGGTATAAACCTTTGAAACTACATATTAATATTACTATGTGTAAGACACAATAAATTTTAATTTTTTTAACATTAAATTTTAACATTTTGGTTATTTTTTTTTAACTAACCTTTTTTTGAGTTTCATTTGAAAAAGATATGTTTTTCATTTTTAATAATTATTTCGATAGTTACAACTAGGTGTTGTGATATTTATAATTAGGCACCTCGAAGTAGCGTCCTTTTTAAATTACTAGAGGTGTTTCCAGTTTCCTTTGTGTGTTTTGTTTTATTTGTCCCAAGAGATTTATAACCCTTTGTTTCATATTTTTGTAGTTGCTTCAATCCGACCCCTTGCCATTTGCTTATCCACCCAGCTCTCCTAACAAACCCTGAGTGCCGACCGCATAAGTTTCGATTTGTTTTGCTTGCCCTATCTTCGCCCCCAGTAATTTCTATCCCCAATCTTCTACCCCTTATAATCTTACCCTATGGTAGGCAAAATATATTCGTTGCAATATGTATACATATTGAAAGGAATACGACCGTCTAAATTTAAATACACAATGTGAGTGAGATTAAAATCTCACTGTAAATGAGGATAACGGTCAAGGAGAAAAAAAAATGAAAAAACTATTTCAATCTTTTAATAGAAAACATTTCGTGCAGTATTTCTGTTCTTCTTCAGTTCTAATGATTGTAAAGTCATATAAAGATGTCAAACAATATCAAATGCATACGTTTAGGTGTTAGAAAATACATTTAGTAACTACAATAAAATTACAGTAAAAAACACATTCAGAGTTATCTTAAATTTATACAAACTTTAAAAAGTCACAAAAATGTCACAATATGTTAACAAGAAAACAATATAATATAATACAATACTTCTATTCTATCGCTGATGTACAATATATCTAAACATGAAGCCAGGAGAAAAAGTAACTTGTTTTAATTAGAGCTTAGTAAACAATTTAAAAAAATTTTAAAAATTTTATAAAGAAAAGCATAGAAAGTTAACTTTATTGTTGTAGACACCAAAGCAATTAAAAAAAGCAACTATTTTTGACAGAAAGGGCTCAACTATTACGAAGAGAAAAACAAAAATAATATGGCTTTCTATCTATGGAAATCAGACTTTGTACGAAAAATCAACTAGATAACAAAAATACTCGTTTAAGCAGGACAGAATTGAAAAGTCAAATTTTTTATATAAATCTGATTAAAAGGAAGGTTGGAAATATAAGGGAGCTATGACCATTGACCACAAGGAACCATGAGGTTCCTTTTTTAAAAGATTTTACATCGGATGCGAAATGTGAAAATTGCTGAAGTTCTCGTTGAAATCCATTTCATTTCAAGTGATATTTAATAATCATAGACATGTAATATTGGCATTATTGCTATAATTTCTTTACCAGACAGCACCCTAAAACGGGTTTTTCTAATTTCAGCATTTAGTTTACCATTGTACCTAAGACCTGAAGATGCATAGTAAATTATAGTATGCGAAACCGGTCGTTAGTAAATAGATTGTGAGTAAGTCTTATTTTTATTTCTTTTACCTATTTGAAATAAACTTATACAGGCTTATTAAACTTATTCATTATTTACAATATGTACAAAAATGCCACTGTGACTGTTAAGATACACGATAAAACCCGACCAATAAAAATAAAATGTGGGATAAGGCAAGGAGATACATTGTCAACGAAATTATTCATAACGGCATTAGAGTGTGCCTTTAAGATGGTCAGTTGGGACCACAGAGGAGTAACAATAGACGGCGAAAAGCTTCACCATCTCCGTTTCTCAGATGTTATTGTCCTTATCACAGATAATTTAGAAGCCACAGATATGTTAAATAAATTGGACTTTGTATGTTCGACAACAAAAGGGCTCCTGCAGGGTTGTTCCGCATCTCCAACCCTATTCAAAATATACTTAGAAAAAGCCTTGACTACATGAAAAAGAAAATGCGAAGGAATGATGAAGATTCACATGATGAAGAAACTACAAGAAGAATATACCAATTCTGGCCTAGATATTAACCTCGCGAAAACAGAGTACCTATCTACAAGTGAAGAAGACATAGAAGATCTACAGATTGATGACAACGTAACAATCAAAGGAAAGGATAAATTCAAATTCCTGGGGTTTATAATCACGAAAAAGGCAACAACAGAGGAAGAAATTACACAAAGATTAGGACAAACAAGAACAGCAATCCGACAACTTAACTCAGTATGGTGGGATAGACACCTAAATATGAAGACAAAAACGCAGATTTATAAAACCTATATATATATATATATATATATATATATATATATATATATATATATATATATATATATATATATATATATATATATATATATGTGTGTGTGTTCGAAGATGGGCCTCAGAATGAACTTGACCAAAACTAAGTTTGTGACAAATATGGTCCCCAATAACCATTTAACTATTTAAGACAAAGTGGTAGAACTGGTGGAGAAATATAAGTATTTGGGTTATGAAATAAGAATCAGCAGGTATAACCAAACATGCGAAATCCAAAGATGAATTACTTTAGCGTAGGCAGCCTTTGGAAAACTACCGAGCATGACCTATGGGGCGGAAACTATGACTCTAACCAATACTACGGCTTCGAAATTGAGAGTGGCACATAGACGAATGGAACGGTATATGCTGGGAGTGACGTTGCATGGCTGAATAAGAAACGAATATCTGCGAAGAAGGTATTGAGAAGTGAAGAGTATATCTGCGAAGAGTATTGTTAATTTTGTAGAACGTATAGCAGAACTGAAATTGAACTGGGCAGGCCATGTAGCAAGAATGCACGACTCACGATGGAGGAGCAAAATTACAAATTGGGAGCCAAGAACAGATAAACGTAAATTATGAATGTTCTTGGGAAAAACACTTTTTTTAAAACTGAACTCACAATTAAAACTTTTATTTTCGACTTACAAAGATTTTAGTAACAACAACAATAAATTAAATCAGACTGAAAATATTGATTTTAACATGGTGTTTTTATAATTTTATAATTGCTGATTTTGCAATTCAGTCCAGAATGTTCAAGAGCCCCGTGTTGAATCCACGTGGTAGAATTCACTGGATGGTAGCGGTCATTGTACTGTAACTCGAAACTCGTAGTAGAGGAAGACGACCTACACGTTGGGCTGACGACATCGGGCGTATCACCAAAAATTGGCAACAAAGAACACAAAATCGTAAAGAATTAAGAAGTTTAAGGGAGACCTATGTCCAGAAATCATTATCAAGTTAAAAATAAATGTTATATGTGCAGTGTGTTAGTAGCTCCATAATATCTGATATAATCAGTTTGGTTTTTGTAGTCAGTGTATCACCCCTTTCTAGTTTGCTTCTTATTATTTTTAAAGTTTTTTCCAATGGTACATTGATGAAAAGACTGGTGATATTTAAACTGACCAGCATGTTGTTAGAATTGTAATTTATTTCTTCTAGTTTTTGCATAAAATGTTGTGTTATGTGCCAGAGGTTGTATTATGTATAGGAGGAACTTTGACAGTCTGCTACAAGGGGAACCCATGATGCTACAAATCGGTCTGAGGGGCACATTATCTTTATGATTTTTTTAAACTCGACATAAGTGTGTTGTCCTGCTGTAGTATGGTGTTAATGTTCTTCTTTGGTAGTCTTACAAGTATTCCTTAAATTTGGGCAATGTTTTGTATATTTTTTCCAATCACTGGAAAACTTTTTTTGTTTATTTATAGCAATTTTATTTTTAAATCTTGTTTATTTCAGACGTATTGTGCTTATTTTTACAAAAGTTTGGGCTTGTTTTCCTGTCATAATTATAATATGGTCTTTAATTATAAAGCAATATAATATTCCACCGCTACTAACCTTCGCAGTTAATGTGATAATTGATAATTTAAAAGAAATTAACTTTATTTTTGTTAAAATAAATAAAAGAATTTGCTAACAAATACCCGTTATCAAACATTGTAGATCCCGCCACTGATAATTTACATGTTGCGTCATAAGACGACCACTGATATGATCTTAACGCTGATAATTTGCTATAAACCGAAAATTATATTTACAGCGAATGTATTACCATTCTTTAGTGTTCAGTGACTCCGGGAAGTCAGTGTATTATATACCTGCAACTTGATTCTCCTTCCAAAAATTAAACAAGTAATATTTAACAAGTCAAAACATCAGATCTGGTTTTATTTAGTTTAAATGGTTTTAGTTGATGATAATTAGAATTACCTTTTAGTGGACTGGTAAAATAATGTCGCAAATATTGGGAAAGATTTTATTATGTTTAGTTTTCATGGTGGTTGTAGTTCGGTGCTACAACGTTTTATTAGTTTTTCCAGGACTCTCACATAGCCACTTCAAACTAGGAAATTCTCTAGGAAGAGCGTTGGCCAAAAGCGGTCATGAAGTGACAGTGGTAAGCCCTTTCGAGGATAAAAATCCTCCTAGTGGTTATAGTGAAGTAATGCTAACTGGATTTCTTGAAAAAAGAGATGGTACGTAGAATATATATTTTGTAATAATTATTACCTATAGATTTACATTATAATATTCTTGTGTTTAATAAATATGTATACATATAACTAACTAACTCATTTATTACCATATCCAACTAAATACCTATAAACAATAACGGAGCCATACTAATATATATTTGTTCGTTAAACATTACATTTGAATAGAAGAATTCATGATTTGTCTAAAATTATTTTTATACTCAATTATTCGTTTTTGAAACTTATACCTGTCTGATCTATCTTATATACTTTTGGGTGTGCACCACAAGTGATATGTTGTACTCCAGACAGAGGCTTCTCTATAGATCTCTTCTCATGGGCGCCCATAGGAGGGGGGGCAAGAGGGGGCAGTTGCCCCCCCCTATCATTAGTAATATTATTTAAAAAATCAGTATGTATGTAAGTATATTTAAAAAAAAAATACATTATTTACGCATATTGTGGCGAGAAACTTGCAACAATACCTCAAAACAGCAAACAACCGGAAACTAATCTAGCGAAATACCGAGAAATGCGGTAGGTACTTCCTTAACAATGCCTCCAATTGTACCAACAATTTTAAACTTTATTTCGTCCCATGTCAAATGCAAAATTTACTCTTACAAAAAAATATCCGCTTAATAAATGCTACACGTTTTTACTTGTTTGACTTAAATATTTGGTATAGTGGCCTAGTAAATTTTATTGAAATCAAAAATGTTTTAGAAACAATAATAGCAGATAACAAATTTAATTGCTCAACAAGATCAAGAGCACAGCAGCTTTCATGTGCCACATCTGATTCCACTTTTATAATTTCCCTAAATTTGATTTCCAAATATTCTTATTTCTTAGAACCAATAGTAAACATTTTACAAACTAAATCAATAGATATGCTGGCAGTTAAAAATCATATACAGTTATTTCTTGATATGATAACAAAGCACAGACAAGAAGCGGAAACAACTTTTAAAACAATTTTTGAAAAGAGTACAAATGATGCCGATTACCCTTGAAAAACCACGAATCGCTCCTAGAAAACAAACACAACGGTCAAACCATGCGGTTAATTCCGCTGAAGACTTTTTTAGAGTGTCATTATTTATTCCGTACCTAGATTCTTTAATTAGTTCTCTTGGTGTCAGATTTTCAGAAGACAATGATCCTGGTATGTTATTGTATAACTTGCATCCCAAAAACATAATAAAATTAACTGAAGAAGACCTCGCCAAAATAATAGAAATCATAAATAATTTATACAAAATTACTAATCTAAAAGAACAGGCATCATTGGCTCTATTATTGGAAAAATCAAACCAATTTAGATGTAGAAGATATTTCAATGATAGAGCTACTAGACCATTGCTTATTTTACCCAGCTATAGCCCAAGCTATAGAAATTTCTCTGTGCCTTCCTCCCACTACATGCACGATTAAAAGATCATTTTCAACTCTTCGAAGGGTTAAAACCTGGATTGGGTCCACTATAAGTGAACAAAAATTAGATGGACTATGTATGATGAGCGTTCATAGAAATAAAATAGAAAACAATCGAAATAATTTTATTAAAAGAGTAATAGATGAGTTTGGACAAAAGCCCAGAAACCTTCAGTTTTTATTTTCACAAGATACAGAGCACTAGCCTTCAATATCAAGTTTACTTTTTACGTTTTGTTGGGTTTAACATTTTACCATTTTAGATTCTATTGGGAAATTATTCGTTTCAATAAATTATAATACATACAATACTAACTGAAAAAAAATGTTAATTTTTTTATAATAAATTATAACAAATAAATTTTTAATTAAATTTCTTCAATTGTTTACAACATAGTACAAATTTTTAATGTCAAATATAAATAAGTTGGCACCCAGCGAAGTATTTGAAGATTGCACATATTTGACTATTTATGCAATTTCGGCTAAGCATGGTAGTAGAAGGGTGTACTGTACACCCTACCCTAACCCTTTCAACGTAGTACAGTTTTGAATATTTGTTTTAATTTCCTAGTAAAAGAAATTTTTCAATTCAGATATTATGTTACTTACATATTATTTAAACTACACTATTGCTTGTGTTGCATTTTGTATCTCAGAGTACCTGCTTTTTTTATTACTATTTTTTAACATCCTTGCTTAAAATTGATTTTTTTATTCCTACATAAAAAATTTTGTATAATAAAATTTGTATGTATAAAGTCATACCATAAAATATGTTGTTAATAATTTTTTGTTTAAGATTACTTTTACTTTTCTGATATTTCTTTACTGTTTGTAAATCATGTTTATATTTTTGTATTTTTGCAATCGGCTATTTTAGTTTTTATTAAGTTGCATGGATCAAAATAAAAATTTGAGTTGACTTGCCCCCCCCCCCCTGGATTTTGATATATGGGCGCCCATGTCTCTTCTCTTACGATTCTTTCATATATATTTTTATTATTTTTAATATATTTACCAAAATGACTGTGGCCTTTTAGAGACATTTTAATACCTTTTTCTTTAAAAGGTTTGCTATATTAACGGTTGATATACTTAACCCTCTAGTGCAATCTCAAAAATTACCGCGGGATTATTTTGAGGTCATTAATAATAATAATATACGTTTATTCAAATCAATAGTTATTACATTAATTTACAATTTCAGTTTACTTACAATAAAATGAACGTAAAAACAAGTCTTAAAGGCATAAACATGCTTGTTGACGTAATATCGCTGTCCCGGACAAAATGAGTTTATGTCGTCATTGGGTCCAAACTTGGTTAACCCATTCGTCAGATCACTGTCAGACGTGTTGTTCAGCTTTTAGCCACCAGGGAGCAGATGCGTCATATTTGAAAAATCAGCCGATCTCGGAGAAACAATGACAGAATGTATAGCTGTGCTTCGATAGGTCGAGTGTGTGCTTGTACCTACGGTGCTACATTGACGCAATTGTATTTTATGTTATTATTGCTCTAAGATTGTTTCACAATTTGACATAAGTGCAGTTTATGTAAGTAAAATATACACCAAGAATCGCAAACACCAACACTTCGTAATGCTCTCTTAGTCAAGAAGGGAGAAAAGACAAAGAAATGTGGATAATTGGTTGAAAGAAAAGAGGAAATGACTAAAGAATTCTGAACAGGGGTATACTTCTAGAACAGGAAAACCTGTAGCTGCTAAAAAAATGGGACCTGTGTGTACCGACAAATGCCATTTGAAATGTCCAAATAGGGTATCTGAAAAGATGAGAGAGACACAGTTAAGAGTATTGGGCATCAGGATCCTTGCAAAAACAGCGAGATATTTTGTCTTCTTGTATTCAGCCACTTAAGTTGAGCTACCGACGTATTTCTTCATCAAAAACCACTCTCAGAAATACAAATTGTGCATTTTTCATTACAGGCAAGGGAAAACAAGAACGGTTATTTAAAACGTTTCTCATTAATACTTTTGAAATAACTGAAAAAGCTATTCGCTCTATAATTAAAGCAGTTTTAAGTGAAAAAACTACTATTACTATTAGTACCAGAAGATAAACGTGGGAAGTATGAGAGTCACAAGAAAATAAGTGACAAAATTTTTGATTCTGTTCATAGCCATATAAAATCAATTCCAGGCAATACATAGACGGTGGTTTAATTATTGCGGAACTTCACAGGAACTTTAAAAATGAATGAAAAGAAGCAAAAAAAGAAGAGTCAGCAACCTACGATTGTTATTCTCGTATTTTCAATAGCGAATTTAATATAGCGTTTTCCTATCCCGAAAAAAGATCTTTGTGACCAATGCGAATGTTTTAAAAATGCCGGAGCAGAAAAAATAGAAAATATGCAAACAACCATTGAAAGTCACTTACGAGGAAAAGGATCTAAGCCGTAAAGAAAAAACTAACGATAAACTGAAAATAAAATTTCTAGTAACAATATACATCCGGCTAATTATGATTTACAAGTAGTGTTACCTGTACCAATAGGACAAAGTTGCTGCATTTTTTTACAAATCTCGCTTAAACTGTTATAATTTTACAGTAGGAGAAGTAAAGGCGAAAAAAGACCAAGTCTCCGAAACAGATAGCACTTGTAAAATTGATAAAGGCAGCTGTTTTCCTAATTTCCTAATAGCCATGTACCTGTTTGCTGTCAATACTTTGGAGATCAATTCTATTACTCACAAGTATCTTGTTTGTGGTCACACCCAAAATGAAGGTGATTCAGTCCACAGCATAATAGAAAAAGCAGTGAAGAGGGCAACCAAATCAGGGCCCATATACATTCCCGAGCAATACGTTGAATTAATTAGGAATGCTTAAAAACAGGAGCTCCTTTAACCGTTAAAGAAATTGATTTCACTGAGTGTTACGATATAAAAGCACTGTACAATAAAATGGGACTAGATTTCACCAAAGACGAGGAAGGCCGTGACTTCAAAATATCTGAAGCAATGCTACTTCAAAGCTTAAATGGAAAAGATTACTTCTCTGTATAAAAAAAAGTTATAAACAATCAACGTGGACAAAAAAGAAGCTGCGTAGGACTTACTCTTCAAAAGTTCCTTTAGGTGATAACAAACTAAAAGATTTGAAACAGTTACTTTCAAAACATACAATTCCTGGATTTTGTAAAGCCTTTTACGCTTAAATTTGGGCTTAAATTTTTTAGTTGGGCTTGTTTTTCCCAATACTAACTTAACCGGTGAAGTGGAGATGTTTCAAAATGCAATTGAACCGTTAATACTTGAAATTCTTGAGGATAATCAAGATGAATTTCTTTCTGTGGAGATACTTGAAATCTAAAGTTTTCCCTACAGCACCTGACAATATTGACATTTTGAAACAACGAATTTGTAGCGAAATGTTTGTCAACGAAGAATGTGGGGCAATTTCCCCTGACACATTTGAACAACTACGGCAAGAATTTAGAAATAGGATGCATTACTGCCAGGAAGTAGATGGAGCAAGTTTTGAATACTTACTATAAGAACTGTTTGTTAAATATTTATTAATTAAATGAGAAGCTACAATTTTAGTATTTATTTAATTTATTCATCAAAATGAGCTTAAACTCACGAGTTATCACTTGCCATAAGGTTCCATTTAAAATTATCTGTCACAGTAGAGCTGTAACGTCATCTGTTACTATTACGTCACCTGTTATGACTAGTTGAGAAGCCTACGTCTGTTTATTACTTCCCTCAAAATTCCACTATTATAACAATAACCGTTCAAAAGACATGAGGGGGGAATGGACTTTTGACTAGCACTGTATTATATAATATAATATTATAATTTTTATAATAGAAACCTTAAATGGTCCCTTCATATCGATTTGTTAAGTAAGAAACTAGCCTCAGTCTGCTATGCAATAAGATCTGTTTCGAAGGAAATCAATTTAGCTTTTTCCAAAATATCATAATTTTCTTTATTCGAGTCTCATCTTCGATATGGCCTTCCTTTTTGGGGTTCTAGTGTAGCTGCCCAATCTGATGTTATTTTTAAATTACAAAAAAGAGCAATACGGTATCTTTTTGGCCTCAGTATTGCAGATGTTACTTCAAAAATCACAGGATTTTAACTCTTTCCTCTCTATATACTCTAGAAACTGTTTGTTTAATTCGTAAAGACCTACATGTATTTCCAACAAGACCTAATCATGACTATTCTACCAGAAATTCAAGCTTTGATGTGTATTTACCGATCTCGTCCACTGAGTTAGTAAAGAAATCTATATTATATTCGGCAAAAAAATTATACAACTATCTTCCTTTGCAACTTCTTTCCTTAAGTTCCTGAAATTGACAAAATCCTATCTATCTGAAAGTCCATATAATTAAGTCGAAGAGTTTCTTAACGAATAACTAAGAAATTACAGTACGTTTAGGTACAAGTAAAAAAGTATTTATACATATACATATATATATATATATATATATATATATATATATATATATATATATATATATATATATATATATATATATATATATACAAGGTGGTCCAGAATTATGTACATTAATGTCTAGAGCATTAGTACGTCCAAAAATAAGGTTACTTCTTTATGTACACTTTTTTATAAAACTGAATAATAAGGGAGATACAACCCTTTAAAGGGGTGAATTGAAATTCTTATTTTTTCAAATATCTTCCAAACGGTTTTGAATACGGAGTTTATATTTTGGGAGTGATTATAAGACATTAGGATAATTAATTTCATGTCACCACCTACTACATCCTATATTAATACAGGGTAGTTTTGGAGGGTAAGTGGGGGTTATTGCGTCACATGTTTTTTAATTTTTACATATTTTAAAAAAATATTTTAAAAATTGTTTCCTTAGACTTTTCTACGCAAAAAAGGTGCTCTTGTAATATTTCGATAGATATCACCGTTGTCGATTTATTTAAACTCGAAGGATACATGTATTTTATATACTTAACATTTAATTAATGGCGAAAATAATATTTCACAACAACTGTTCAAAATGTCCTCCATTTTGTTGAATACATAATCTAATTCTTTTATTTAGCGAACGCATTAATCCATTTAATGTTACTGGATCGTTTTGTAAATCGGTAAATACTTGTTCAATTTTGTCTCTTGACTCATTTACTGTATTAATTGGAGTGTTATACACTTTTGATTTCAAATAACTCCATACTGTAAAGTCCATTGGATTAAGATCACAACTACGAGCAGGCCAATGAATCGGTGCATGCGCACCCCGGCCTATCCACCTATCAGGGAAATGTTCATGTAACCACCTTCTACAAATTCTTGTGTAATGTGGTGTAGCACCATCATGCATGAAAAGCATGTTTCTTCGTATTTGTAATGGAATATCTTTCATGATATCATGTAAAATATTGTCTAGAAAATTGTAATACATGTTACCATTTAAATTTCCGGGAAAGATGTGGTATCCTATGAAACTATTTTCTAAAGTAGCTGCCCAAACGTTTATCTAGAACGTGTGTTGGAAGTGAGTTTCCATTGTAGCCCTTGGATTTTCTTCAGCCTAGAAGTGCATATTTCTAGAATTGAACATACCTTCTCTTGTAAATGTGGCCTCGTCTGTAAACAGAATGTTGCTTAAAAAATTTGGTGCAGTTTGAACTTTATTTTACAATACTTCACAAAAATCAACTCTAAGTGACATATCGTCAGGTAACAATTCCTGCATCTGTCGATAGTGGTAAGGATGTAATTGCTCTTCATGCAGAACTCTTAAAACACTTTGATGGGAAATATTCGTTCTTAATCCTAACCTGCGTGTACTTATTGTGGGGTCACTTATTACAGCATCCAATATTTGCTGTTCAACGCGAACATTTCTTGCTTCTCTACGACGACCAACATCTGTATTCCTTCTTTGAAGACAACCGGTTTCTCTCAGTCGTCGTTCAGTACGTACAAAAGTCCTGGCATTGGGAATATTTCTGTTCGGATACTTTTCTCTGTAGCGTCTTACAGCGGCAGCAGCATTTCCCGAATATTCCCCTAATACTAAAAGTATGTCTGTCATCTCAAAATTTGAATAGTGTGCCATATTGCGGGCAAACAAATTTAAAAATATAGCAAAAGAGACGTGTTAAACAAATTTCACTGTCGAGTACAATAAAAGTGTAGATAAAATAATTTAATTGTTATTAAACGTCACTGACAATTCATAGACTACTTGAGATTAAAGTGTTGTTGCTAACACAAGTGTCAATTCCAAAGCATACTTAATGAATATTAAGAAATGTAACGATTACAATAAAATACATTTATACCTTTGAGTTTAAATAAATCGAAAACGGTGATATCTATCGAAATATTACAAGAGCACCTTTTTTGCGTAGAAAAGTCTAAGGAAACAATTTTTAAAATATTTTTTTTAAATATGTAAAAATTAAAAAACATGTGACGCAATAACCTCCACTTACCCTCCAAAACTACCCTGTATTAATATAGGATGTGGTAGGTGGTGACACGAAATTAATTATCCTAATGCCTTATAATCACTACCAAAATATGAACTCCGTATTCAAAACCGTTTGGAAGATATTTGAAAAAATAAGAATTTCAATTCACCCCTTTAAAGGGTTGTATCTCCCTTTTCAGTTTTATAAAAAAGTGTACATAAAGAAGTACCCTTATTTTTGGACGTACTATGAGCTCTAGAAATTAAATTACATAATTCTGGACCACCTTGTATATATATATATATATATATATATATATATATATATATATATATATATATATATATATATATATATATATATTTATATTTGGGTATCAAATGCAGCAGCTTAAACTTATTCCTAAACTAGTTCGTAAGGTTTTATAATACAATTTGTAATTTAGTGAAATTTCGCAATGGATTGTATATTTTATTATGTTTTATTTTGTGATATTGACGATTTATGTAATTTTAGTAAATTTTAATTTTTATTGTTATTTTTTCGACTTTTTGTAAGCTTTGTCCATAAAATTATACAATTTTCAGTGACAATAAAGCATATTTATGTTCTATATATTGCCACAAATGTGAAACCATTTTAGTTAAACACATTTGTTCGTTAACATAAAGACGTTGACACATTGGAACTGATTGGAACTTATATTGTAACACTTGCCGTGCTACAATAATATATACAAGGCCTGAATCGCTCACTGTCGGAAGAGAATTGGGCGGGGTTTTCATAAATATATAGAAACTATATCGTATTTTAAATCCAAGCACAATTAGATAATATGAAGTTATAATTTATTATTGGACGCCACCCCTGGTTTATCCTCGAAGGGGAAGAGAAAAAAAAAATTAAGATTTATTGAAAGTTTACAAGAAAACTATTCTTAATTATTTCTTAGTAATGAACAAAAAGAAAACATTAAAAGTTACGTCATCCCAAAGGGATTCCAAAATATTATTTTATGTTAACATTATCATAAACAAAAAATCTTTGTATCGTATTAAATTAAGAATTGGTTATAAAGAAAATGAATGTATATATATATTAACCCCAAATTTCGAAATTTGTTTACATTGAAAATAATATAGTTATCTATCAACTAGCAACAATGAAGAAAATAAACCTTTAAATTAAATTAGAACACTTCACTATATTTTCATTTTTTTTGAGTTCATAATCATTTCTGTTGTCTTGAAAGTAGGTATAATAAAAATTGGTACAACCTTAATCTGCTCTGTTTCTCTTCTTGTTTAATAAGTCACCAAATAAACCATTGATTCAGCTACGTACTATATAAAATCACCACCATCCTAGATAAGAGGGGTTAGGGATTCCAAAAAAAGATACTGCTACTGGGCCATGATCTGGAATAACTCCATAGCAATACTATCTTGCGACGAGTATTAGAAATATAATATCAGCATTATAGCCTCTCCAATGAGGGTCTAAAAAAATAATATATCTATCTGAACTGAAATATGGACAAGAAAAGGATTTATTAACTCACCTCTGAATTGAGACCCACTTTGGAAACACGTCTTAACGGTTGGACGGTCTTAACAGAAAAGAGCGAAGCGCTGTCATGGCGCCTGAATCTGGAAATTGGGCGTGAGTGACAAGTTGAAAAATATGCTCATCTACCGGATATATTTGGGAATTACAGAAGAATCCTTGAGTCGGCTACAGGTAGGTACTTGACAGATAGATGGGGCTATTAGTTTTATTTAAAAAAAATTATTGAAATTTATAATGATTTTCTTTTATCTTTTGAAACGGTTACACAGCCCTCCCCACGATTTCAACTGGGTACCAGCGTGGAATCGGACTAGGCATGGTGGCACACCATACTAACCTTTTCAAAAGTGGAAATAGATATACGGAGAGGTAAGACAAACAGAATGGACAAATGTAGCTACAATCTGGACTCACAGAATCCTTCTTTCACAACTCACGTGGTAACAACTCAAAGATTTCAGAACAAAGCGAAACAGAACGCATAGAAATGACTCAACTATAAAAATGTAAACAAAAAAAAATTGCATGCTCACTCTCAAAATGCATAGGGTATTTCACCTATAACCAATATCATGAACAAAGCGGAATAAAACAAAACATATCTACAAATCATTATTTGAGACCAAATGCTCGCATTCAATCGAAACAATATAATTAAGATATTATTATTTGAAATTTCATAAGTAATATAAAGCAAAACATACTAGTGTTGTCACCAAGATACAAAACAGATAATTTACTGCGTAGTCGTTATGAGACCTAACACAATAAAACACAAAAAAATAATGTTATCGTTTGTTCGGAAGCGTAGTCTTTCATCTATGACTTAATCCACGAATAACATAAGAATAATAATACAATCGTATCATTAACGCCATAAGATACAAAATACAAATGTGTCATCGTTTGTTCGGAAGCATAGAGTCTTTCATCTATGACTTAATCCACGAATAACATAAGGTAATAACGCAGCGCGTCATTATAGACACATTTAGAAATACACAAATAAAAGGAAAGAGTTACTAATAGTTCAAAATTGGGTACATTAAAGTTCTACAAAGACAAGCCTTAATAAGTTCACTGGGAGAGGTAGACATCAGAATTTCTGTAAGACACATCTATATTTAGAAACAAAAAAAGCTGATGTTTAGTTATTAGTATGACAACTAGAATTTGTGATAACTAACGTGTATCATCCGCCTATAATAGGGACAACATTGGTAGGTCAACTTCGGGTAGGGTCAACTTCGGGTAGGGTCAACTTCGGGTAGGGTCTAAATAATTCTAGATTACATAACTAAACAGGTATTGGAGAACTAAAAAAAGTTTCCTGACGCGGGAGGCTGTTATTCTAGATTTATTACTGAAATACAATTATGAATGGCTTATCATTCCGACGAGTCAACTAGCGGGAATCCGCTTACTTCATCCCTAGCCTTCCTCAGTGTCTGGCCATTCAGAATATAGGATGTTAGACAGCAATAATCTTTTCAAACATTATTTTGGGGGGTTTCGAATAGAGAGTCGAAATTCGAAGGTCTTCACACTAAGAGTAAAACTTAGGCAAATGAACAGATACTATAATGAACTATCATTGGTAACTAGACAGAGGAATCTTGATATCTTTGGTATAGATACCAAAAAAATTACTTGGATTTATAAATCCGTAAAATAAGATAAATTGAATTTTGTATCCACTTGAAGACAACTAAAGGTATGTACAATTTATTGTAATATAAACTAACATAAGCATAAAAATATCACACTCTACCAAGGCATTCTAAAAATAAAATGAGATTAAATTTTGCAAACACCCTTAAAATCAATATAGGTTCTTGGTCGGGGTAGCATAAACTTAAGATCTCGATCAATACAAACTAGAGAGAGAATAATACCGAGGTAGAATAAGATAAGATAAAAATAAAATTTATGTCGAAAAGAAATACGACATATATACATATATATAGACATATTGAACACAATAAATAATCAATATTTTAATAATAAAAAGTAAAACAGTTCAACGAACTGGGGTGCGAGCCAAACTGAGTTGCTCTGGAGATCGACGTGCGGAGTCTCCTACACTACTTCCAGAGGCTCGTCTCTTTGCGACAACATCTGAGATACACAAAATTATTAATTGGAATAGAGATAGGTCCACTAATCCACTTGACTATAGCAGGATGCTCCCTGACTAATAGTCAACACCGCCGACATAAAACAAGGGTTGTCGAGACAGCTCAAAAAAAAAATTGAAACGTGTCAACTTCCTGAAGGGAAAGAAGCACTAAGGGACAGATTTGCCGAAGCAAAGTGGTATTCAATGTACTAAGTACTAGGGTATCAGTGCTGTACTGACCCCACGCCAAAAAAATTTGGAAAGGAAACGAATCCTCTCCAGGATAAAGTTCGCGTTAGCGCAACTCTTCCTGTACACGGGCCACGGAGGGATTGAATAGTCGCTGGAGAAGGTAGCAAAGATTAAGTACGCAAAGCGTAAAGGGAATCAACTAAAAAATTAAAAATTAAGAATGGACTAAACATTTTAGAAGAAAGGTATTAAAAATTTAAGAAAACTGATTTATTCGTTTTCAGACAAATCTAAATTATCTGTCGAAACACTGACTTAGATAAGCTTTAGGTCTGAATAAAACAAAAAAAAATAAACAAAAATCATGACATATTTACATGCAAAATTAAACTGGATGCTCGATTTGATGAATCGACATCAGGTACAGTTCGTTGGCTATTAGGCACAACGACCAATGGCAGATTTCTATAAATATGGCTCTAACCTAACCAAAAGTGTGGAACAGACCAGTGTTAAAGTTTCTGGGAGCGAAAAGAGGGATGCTTCCAGCTCAACAAAGGCGGGTGGCCAACTAAATAGTTTTAGCAAGCTTCGCTATGGTTATCCACTAGGTAGACAACCTAAATAGCATCAAACAATAATAAAGTTAACTATGACAGTCAAGCAATGAATGAATTTCCAACCACTGGTTGAAAATTGAACTAACGCAAAAGAAGAAAGACAGGATGGCCAATAGTTCCATAAGAATATCCTCTGGGATTGATCACAGTGGAAAATTTCCAAGCAAGAAGAAGACTCCCAAAAGGAAAAAAGAAGAAAATAAATCCAAACCGTTAATACACATCTTGGAGAAGCAGAAAGAAAAGGGGTATATGGCATACAAGACACAATCGCTACACAAAAAGTTCAGTTTCAAACTGTTGTTTCCAAAAGAAACAAAAAAAAATCGTAGGAGTCTTCCACGAAGCAAAAACTTACGATAAGACTTAAAAGGAACGGAAGAATCATTACAATCTTCCAAAGAAATAGAAAAATATTACAGTTCATCGTCAATAATAAAAAATCGTGATGTTGGATGTAACACACCACAACAATAAAAAAAGTTGAACAGTAAAACATTTTTGACACCTAATTGAATCCAATATGGTCGTCATACAAATCACAAAGAAATGTTTACCATTCTTTAGCAGAACTCCAATAGAGTCAAAATAATATAAACTTTTAATTCTCAGTGGGTCATTTAACGGTAGTACCAGAACTATTTCAATTGTTAAACAAACGTGGTCTTAACGTCGACATAAAGATTAAAGATAAATTCACAATAGGCGGCAGCGGGTTGTTTCACCTCTGTATATACAAAGAGTCACAATAGACAACAGCAAACTACTTCAACCTCACTTGTACCATATCGTGAACACAAGATAATAAATGAAAGCTTTTGAGCCTTAGCCAAAAGACTCAAAGCAAAAAGATATATGTGGTCTAATAAACTATTAGAACACCGCAAAAATGTCAACGACAAAAAAAAGAAAGCTGCTGGATATACCAGTAGTCTGACAACAACACAAATAACTCAAGATACAATAATACAGGTCACGTGCCTGTTCGTCCTACAGGACATCTCGAGAAAAAAAAAAGGTAAAACCACAAATAACAATAAGTTCCAGTACCAAAAACATACTTCTACTACATCTGACCACACAAAGACATAAAATTAACATAACAGAAGGAGAGTAACAATATTTCCGCTCTATATTCTCAACAAACACGCCTTAGGCAGAGAGAAACGAAGTCATATCATTACTTCCTTATACATGCAAAACAAAAGAACCATGGACTGTAAAATATAGAAAGCATTTTCCTTTTCAGGAAATAAAATTTTCTTTTCAAAGTACGAAAAAGTTAAACTATGAAAAAATAAATTTTTAAAATAAACGAAAGACAAATTAAAAATAAAATTTAACAGGTAACAGACTAAACATATTAAAAACATCCAAGATCAAGGAACTCAACTTCAAATCCTCGCAAAAAAAAAATATTTCGCGTAAGTATTCTACACGAATCCAGATAACATATTTTAGAATTAGGTAGGTCGGGACAGCCTGTATATAGATATAGTTCCCAGCAGTTTGCCGCAAATAAAAACCATGAATCAAGGTTAAGAAATAAAATTCACTTAATTGATTTTTCAAATAACGAACGCTAAGTGCCATTTCGTTTATTTAAAATAAACACATTGAGGAATATAATTATTATGCTTCTATAAAGAAAAGACTGAACTGCAAAGAAAAAGAATTGAGGACTATACAAATTGTCGAGACATATTAGCCGGAATAATTTCAAGGTTTCACTCAATCTAAACACTAAAAAAGAACGACGAAATATTATATTACTTACAAACGCTTCTAAGAAAAGGCCAGCGTTTAGATACCAAATCAATTATTTCATGAACGTAAACAAAATTTCTAACATGGAATGTTTATTTTTTAGACGAGTCTGTAAATACACAAATTAATATCGTTCGCATTAAGAATACCGACAAAAAGAAATTAAGCAGTGAATGTTTACATCACATCATTCCAAATACGTTTTATTTTGATCTCAGAAAATAGACGGAAATATTTCTACGTAATTTTACGAAGACTAAAAACGAATACATATAAATACTTTGCAAAAAATTCTAAAATAGTAGCAGTGTTGATTTAATGAAAAATTGGATAAAACAAATACACAATTTAACCAAAAAAATCGTTCAAAACATACAGACTTAATTAACCACATATACAGGGGGGTACAAAACAACTAATAATATTGAAAAAAACTGAAGATACAGGAATATTCAAAAGCCCCACACGCTGGGCGACATTTTGTAACGAAGGTACAAATGGAGCAAATCTAATACATGCCCCACGTCGGAGGGTGCCATTTTGTAACACTTGCCGTGCTACAATAATATATACAAGGCCTGAATCGCTCACTGTCGGAAGAGAATTGGGCGGGGTTTTCATAAATATATAGAAACTATATCGTATTTTAAATCCAAGCACAATTAGATAATATGAAGTTATAATTTATTATTGGACGCCACCCCTGGTTTATCCTCGAAGGGGAAGAGAAAAAAAAAATTAAGATTTATTGAAAGTTTACAAGAAAACTATTCTTTATTATTTCTTAGTAATGAACAAAAAGAAAACATTAAAAGTTACGTCATCCCAAAGGGATTCCAAAATATTATTTTATGTTAACATTATCATAAACAAAAAATCTTTGTATCGTATTAAATTAAGAATTGGTTATAAAGAAAATGAATGTATATATATATTAACCCCAAATTTCGAAATTTGTTTACATTGAAAATAATATAGTTATCTATCAACTAGCAACAATGAAGAAAATAAACCTTTAAATTAAATTAGAACACTTCACTATATTTTCATTTTTTTTGAGTTCATAATCATTTCTGTTGTCTTGAAAGTAGGTATAATAAAAATTGGTACAACCTTAATCTGCTCTGTTTCTCTTCTTGTTTAATAAGTCACCAAATAAACCATTGATTCAGCTACGTACTATATAAAATCACCACCATCCTAGATAAGAGGGGTTAGGGATTCCAAAAAAAGATACTGCTACTGGGCCATGATCTGGAATAACTCCATAGCAATACTATCTTGCGACGAGTATTAGAAATATAATATCAGCATTATAGCCTCTCCAATGAGGGTCTAAAAAAATAATATATCTATCTGAACTGAAATATGGACAAGAAAAGGATTTATTAACTCACCTCTGAATTGAGACCCACTTTGGAAACACGTCTTAACGGTTGGACGGTCTTAACAGAAAAGAGCGAAGCGCTGTCATGGCGCCTGAATCTGGAAATTGGGCGTGAGTGACAAGTTGAAAAATATGCTCATCTACCGGATATATTTGGGAATTACAGAAGAATCCTTGAGTCGGCTACAGGTAGGTACTTGACAGATAGATGGGGCTATTAGTTTTATTTAAAAAAAATTATTGAAATTTATAATGATTTTCTTTTATCTTTTGAAACGGTTACAATATTAACCGTATATCTTAGAAACTGTACACTTGGCAATGCCGGAAATATAAAATTTTAAATCGTTGGTCCATTTAATATGCATAAACAACGTTTTTTAATATATCATACGAGTAGATAGACTATGTATATCTGAGCGCAACCCCTAAATCGCATCCCCTAAAATCGCAACCCCCGGTCGTAAGTTCCAAACGGCTTAACGTAGGATGACGTACGAGGGCTCGTTGGAAAGGGGATGAAAAATGGGGTTGAACGCAGTATGTGCCGTGCGCATCGGAGCATGCCAAAAGGTCATTACGTCATATCTTTGTTTCTATTGGTCCGATCGTGACGTACGAGGGCTCGTTGGAACGGGGAGGAGACGGGGACACAAAAAACAAAGATGGCGACGTTGCCAAATGGGCGCTAAAACGTATCTTCGTTGCTATTGGCCTGATTTTGACGCATGAGGTGTCAAATGAAAGCGTAGGTGACACACACACACAGAAGCCATGTCAACGATCAGTATGAATATTATTCTTCTTCTTCTTGTCCATACAGTGCCTAATAGAACGTGTCATTCGAGACAGGACGTGACATTTGACGTAGAACGTGAAATGCCACGTGACATTCGACGCAGGACGTGACATTCGACGTAGAACGTGACAGTTATGTGACATTCAACGCAGGACGTGACATTCGACGCAGAACGTGAAATGTCACGTGACATTCGACGCAGAACGTGAAATGTCACGTGACATTCGACGTAGAACGTGACAGCTATGTGACATTCAACGCAGAACGTGACATTCGACGTAGAACGTGACATTCGACGCAGGACGTGACATTTGACGTAGAACGTGACAGCTATGTGACATTCAACGCAGATCGTGACATTCGACGTAGAACGTGACATTCGACGCAGGACATGACATTCGACGCAGAACGTGAAATGTCACGCGACATTCGACGTAGAACGTGACAGTTATGTGACATTCAACGCAGGACGTGACATTCGATGCAGAACGTGAAATGTCACGTGACATTCGACGTAGAACGTGACAGTTATGTGACATTCAACGCAGGACGTGACATTCGACGCAGAACGTGGCAGTTATGTGTTAGTCAAGATGTTGCTAGACATAAAATGTGACATTCTACATAGGATATAGTTAGTAGTAGTATGAATCCCATCGAGTACATACATAGAGTAATAGAATTTCAAAGAAAACTTGATCGGTTAAAGATCGACATTAAATCATATGAGGATTTTAAACATATTACAAGACAATTAGATAACCTGCATTTTGACAACAAAACGTGGAAACCCGAAGAGTTGAATCTACAGCAGCAGCAGCAGCAAGACATCTGGGCCTGTAGAAAACTGCCACCAGCTACATATCCATTAAGACGTATTCAACCAATACCATGTTTGTCAGCAACAACAACAACAACAACACCACAGGTATCAGCAGCAACAACAACAACACAACCAGCGAGTATATGAAAAGTGAAATAGATAATGTCTTTACAATGTCCTGTGTAATATTAGCATCTGTATTTATCTTAATTTTAAAAATTATTTTTGAAATTGTAAGAAGAAAATTTGAATCTTCATGTAATATAAGACTCAATCAATAAAGATGTTTTAAATAAAAAAAAGCGTTTAATTTCTAATATATTTATTTATACATATACAAAAATTACAATGGTATTATGTTATTGGCAAACCAGTGACGTAGACGATCCACATTTCTTTCGGTGCATGAAAATAATCCAGCGGCATGACATGGGTTTGCAGTAGGGCCAACGTTTCCAGTAGCACGAGGCGTACCATCAAACTTGCAAACATCAATAATAATGGGAAAAACTCCAAAAACGTGACGTTTCTTATCCAAATATTCTGCTTTTTGTTCTCCTCGAACGTAGATGTAATCTGCTGCATACAACAACTTGGTTTCTAGTATTTCATTGATTTTGGACAATTCTACTTGCCCATCAGAGTATCGAATTCCAAGCAGTTTTTTCTCCACGTATGAGGCAGTCTTCTTATCCCCATTACTTAGCGCATTAAATGGTTTCTGGGGCAAAAAGATGTAATGACTTCGTTTAAAACCTATTTCAATGGTAAGTTCTTTGGGAACAAACCATCCGTCCACATCGAATCCCTGAATGTCTACGAATGCTACTCTCATGATGACTGCTCGTTCACTACTGACAATTTATGCATTTAATTTAGACTTTTTACAATTTCGGTGAGAGGGAAGTACTCCATTACACAATCATGAATTATAATGCAATAAGCCTTGGTATTTTCGGGAAAACCATTATTCGCTTCAATATCAAGTTTTACGTCAACAGTGGATGCTTTCATGCTTTCTTCTTGTTTCGAACAATCGATGACAAACAATGCGTGATTCTTGAAAGCTGAGAAATCGAGTAGAGGTCGCTTTTGTTGGGAATGTATGTAGCTAGGATAAAATTCGGTATAGTTGAAATAGGCCTCATTGTAGTCAGTTTTGCTAAAATCCAACTGCATTCTCTCGTTTGGCCAATATTCTCCATTTAAAGATAATCTGATACTTTGAATATCGACATTGTCAAATAAGGTGGGATCAGCTGAATTCTTGTCACGTTTGTTGGTTTGAAAGAAAACAATGACATAACGGGGTCTTTCCACTGCATTGCTAGTTTTTACAGCCCAAACTTCACGTCTAGCGCCTTTGGTAAGTGCTGGTAATTCATGCAATTCCCACTTTCTAAACGGAATAACTATAGGTTGATCTTGTTGAATGGATTTCATAAGTTCCAATTTAATATCATCATTGGGAAATATGTGCTTGACTCTGAGCTCAATATTGGTAATGTTAATCTTAACAGTAGTAACTTGGCCTTGAGTTTTTTCTTTGACAATTATGCAATCGTTGTCGTTTCGAGCTCGAACTAGTCTTATTGTTTGACGGCCACACGTAATCAAAGGATAATCATTGAAAATGTTGAACACATGCTTAAGAGGCATCTGTATGTTGAATGAATGATCAGCAGCGTGTAGAATTGGATCCCTAGGGTAATTCCAGCCTGCCATTGCCATATGACCGGAATCTTCTTGAGTATAACATGTCATAGCACGTACAGCGCTTACGATACCAGGATCCCGCACTGTTTCCATCTCCCTTGCGCTTTCGCTGTACGTACACGAATCGAAAAGAAAAGCACCAACATTATTTGCTAGTTTAACGTCACCAGTTCCGTTAATTGCGAGCGATCCTTTAATGCATAACAAGGTTTCGCTCATTGCAAAGAACGAGTCGACTTGATTGATGCTAAATTCCACAATGTCATTGCAATTGAATGATTTGATGAATGGTGCATATGTTCGGTATTCGGCTTTTCGAATCGACTCGTCAAACATCGGCTTACGATAAATATCAAATATTGGAGGCATTATGCTGTTTGAACGTGATCGTTTTCCATACATAGTTGTCATGTTGTTAGTTTAAAACCAAGTGATTGCAAAAATAATTTGTTTGCAAACGTAAGATGTTGCCGCTTAGATGAAGACGTAAGATGTTGCCGCTTAGACGGTTGCTCAACTAATGGTGTACTATGAGCAGTAGATTGCCTTATTAATAATCCCATTTCCCTCTTGATCTAAGTTCCAGCACCAATGTGCTCTGTTCTCCTCTAAAGTTTACAGGTCGTCCTTCTTGATCGACAGCCAACACTGTGATATTGGTAATTTCTCGTTGCGGTACAACAGGTAAATACAACAAATTGTGTGGAGTTTCGTCAATTGCGTACCCAGGATTTGATTGTATGACAAATTCGTAGATCGTGTGAGCAGGTCTGTTACCATCGAAGGCTCCGGTACTAATGTTGCATTCAAAGCGTATGCTAGATACTTTAATAATCCTAACAGGTCGATCTGAAGAATGCGTCTGTCCTGGATTTAGTAGTGCAGGAGAAAATCCCAATACTGTACCAAGACTGTCAGGTTGCTTAAACGAAATCTTATATTTGCTGAAAATTTGACACTGCAACGTGTTATGGTTAGGTTTTAGACTAAATATCGTTTCGGGTTTAGGCACATTATCAGCACCCAATTTCTGTTGTATGTATTCTTCAATATCGGCAATTTCATAACATCCATCGGGGATATCAAATTGTTGCAATTTGTTTTTGTCATTGTAGTAATAAAACTTGTTATTTTCAATGTTTGGTATACTGTTGTAGGAATGGAAAAATCGAAGAGCTATCTCATAATCTTTGTTCGGATCCAACACGATCGGTGTTGGAGGTTGAAATGAGAATATGTAATTGGTGCTGTCTACTCTCAACAACTGCGACATGATGACTGACTCACGTCAATGTATTAATAGGTTATTATATTAGAAAAAAAAAAAAAAACAACAATATTTACTTTAATAGTTTTATTTGTTCCAAAGCAAGTTTACAAAAATAACATGAAGCTTGAGAATTAGGTGGGCCATCCCAGTGAGTCCTCCAATCCGGTCTGTTATAATGTACGAAGCAGGGAAGTAGTATCTGTAGGTTAAATTCTCGTCGATATTCTTCAGGCAATTTATGCCATATTTTTAACAATTCGTAAGGTCGTACAGTTCGTGTAATATAATCTAGCGGTATGTATTTTAGTTCTTCTTCACTGAATTCTGTAAAACATTTTTTGTAAAACATATGGTCCATAAGCAGTTCTGTACTTTTAGTAGGCTCCATTATATAAAAACTTTAAGCATAAATGTCCACAAATAATTTGATTGTATGTTTGATACTGATGGTTATTATAGGAAATGTTGGCACGTGCACCACCCAGATACTTAACAAGTTCTTTGGTCGGCTTCAAATTACCAAATGAATCGAAATACTCTACGTTGTTGTTTATCTTTCTGTATGCTACCCAATGTGTTCCGTTATGTGTGGACACATCCAAGTTTACTATTGCACATTCTCGTTGTCGAGGACCGTCTCTAGGCAGAGCGTCATTCATGAAAACACCTCGAAAATGTGGTATTTTAAGGATCTTCGCATAATGTGCAATCTCCACATCATATAGCGGACGATTGGGTAGCTTTATTGGAAGTTTTTTTTCAAATATAAGCCGAATCCACCTCTCGGTTTCTTACGTAGGTACAGGCCCGAACCGATGTGTTCCATTGCCCTGTTATGGCGAATATCCTCCTCCAATTTCTTTTGAGCATTCTTAGCGTCGACTACTGTCTTCGCCACCCCAGCTGCACCCCCCGCTAAAGCCCCCAAAGCAGAAAGGCCTGCAAATAGAGGTATGAGGGGTAGAAAACCTCCGGATTTTAGTGGTAGCACTCGTGGAACATCAACTTCTTTACGACCACCAAGTCTTTTGATTATGGATTTTGCTATTCGTACAGCAGTCAAAGCAGTATCTGTTAACGATGCTCCTCTTTTCATGGACTTTGCAATTTTTGAGACAACATCTCGATTGAAAGAGTAACGTCCCCGTCTTCCACGACGACGAGAGCATCCCATCCCCAACTTTCTTTTCGTTTTCATTCCGCCAGTTACAATTAAAGCAGCACTTTTTTCACCAATGCTAGCGTCTTTCGACTTGAAGCGCTCCCAAGCTCTATCTTCCAAGTCTTTATCGGCCTTGTGGCGTTCTTCGAGAGATGAATGCTGCGAATAAGCGATATCGTGTCGTTTGCAAGCTGCGTCTAATGGATTAATTCCTGGATCTCCACGTGCAAGACGTTTTTTTAGTTTTGTTCCGGGTCCACAATACTGATAACCAGGAATATGTAGTTCAACTGGAAGTTTATTAATTAGAGAGTTCACGAGACCTCCTCCTTCAACAACCAACATTGGACTGATGCCATGCAAGTGGTGACATCTATAATATATATTACCGTACTTATGTACTACACTTGCCACATGATGAAGGTCGTTCAGCAAGAGCAGACGCTACCAATTGATAATTTGGACATTGTCCAAAAAACAACCAACAGTAAACATGGTAAATTGCTACCGAATTCATTCAGAGCGATTATTTGCGGTCCAAGTGGGTGCGGCAAAACGAATGTTATGCTATCTCTTCTATTCAATCCGAATGGCGTCAAGTTTAAAAATGTCTATGTTTATTCGAAATCCCTCTTTCAACCAAAATACCAACTACTGCAAGATGTAATAGCGCAAGTTAAAGGTGTAGGATATTACCCATTTAAAGACAACGAAGAAATTATTAGTCCCAGCGAAGCTAAACCTCACTCTGTGTTTTTATTTGACGATGTTGCATGCGATGGTCAGCAAAAGATTCGCGAGTATTATTCCATGGGCAGGCATAAAGATATCGATGCCGCTTATTTATGCCAAACATATTCAAAAATACCGAAGCAGTTAATTAGAGACAACTGTAACATGATTGTACTATTCAAGCAAGATGAGATAAATTTAAAGCATGTATTTGATGAGCATGTATCACCAAACTTGTCATTTGATGAATTTAAAAAAATTTGTTCTGAATGTTGGTGTGATAGGTATGGTACTCTGGTAATTATAAAAGATTTTGCTCTCAATAATGGCCGATATCGCAAAGGATTTGATAAATATATAAAATTGTAAGATAATTGTTTAGTTGTCATCACAATGTCAGATGATACGGTTGCCATTGCGCTTCGCAAGAAGAAAGTCGCCGAATTGGCTAGATCAATTCGCAAAAAATATTTGGCATTAAAATTAGGTCGAACAGAACAAGATGAGTCCCTAAATAAACTGTTTAAACCACTCTCGAAACCTCTCAAAGATATTGCACAATCATCAAAAACGTTACATCATACTATCACTAACAAGTTTGAACAAGTTAAAAAAGAAGAAATGAAAAAGGAAGAGGAGGAGGAGGAGAATGGTGATGATGATGATGATGTATTTCTTGATGCACCTGATCTAGCGGTACCTAATGAAAACATTATTCAAGAACCAATCGAGATTCCGATGGATGCCACAGACGAATATATCGATCAATATCCTCCAATAAGTCACAAGTACATAAAAGAATATTTAATAAAAGACGATAAAATTGATAAAAACTATGGACCATTTTACGATTCTATTAGTGGCTGGATAATGGGAAAACGTCGAATAAACTTTGACAAACGCAATGGAGACATAATAATAATTCGAGAACGTGATTTAGAAGAACGTAGGTTAGGTGGTACGCCAGGTCTATATCAACTTTTATTTTATGCCAACCCTGAACAGTATAATGATGAGGATTTACAAAAGTATAAAACACTGTTGAAAAACACAGAGATTCATCTGGATACCTTGGGACGTCTTAAAGGTTCTAGTGGAGAAAAATACCATTCTATTATTAAACCTCTATTCAAACCATCTGATGCAGCAATGAAAAAGCATGCAACTCGATCCAAAAAAGAACTCGAACACAGAACGAAAACAACAACAACAACAACACGATCATCTTCATCTACGACCAAAGGAACGGGATTGGATGACTCTCGTTTAACATACAACACTGCCCCCATGGAGTATATTTATTGGGATGATCCAAATGAGTTAGTTGAACGTCTTAAACTATTGGTGGCTTCGAAAGACGCCGGCAACACATCTCTCGACAACGAAATCGTAGCAATCATCAATGAACTAAAAGAAGCTAATATAATAGAGTAACTGGGAATGTCAGTATCATTTCCACTATGAGTGTCGACAAATTCGGTCATCACTCTCGTAACAGTAGTAGTAATGCCCAAAAGGTGGCACGAGTTACATTTCCACATACGTCTGACGGAAATATTAATGCCGAAAATGTGAAAATTTGCAATGTCAAGGATCCATCAGACAATGACGATGCTGCAACGAAAAAATACGTTGATAAACAAATCAATGAGTTGCGTAAAACCACACTTCCACTTCTCGAGTGTGAGACCAGAATCAAAGATGACCTGAATACATTTAAAAGGGAAATGGAGGAAACTCTAGACACTGCTACAAAATTATTTGCAGATGATATACGTGATTTAGGAAAAGAACTGGATGATATACATAACACCGCACTTCCCCTTCTCGAACAAAAGTGGCAGGAAATAATGAAAAATGATTTGAATACTCTAAAAAAGGATACTGAGAACAATATAAATATGTTGAACAAACTAATCCAAGATGATTTGAATACACTAAAGAAGGATATGGAGAACAATCTAAAATCTGCTCTCGAGCAAAAGGTACAAAAAATAATCAAAGATGGTCTGAATACACTAAAAAATGATACGGACAACAGTATAAATATGTTGAAAAAAAAAATAATCCAAGATGATTTGAATACGAAAAAGGATATAGAGGATGCTCTTGAGCAAAAGTTACAAAAAATAATCAAAGATGGTCAGAATACACTAAAAAATGATGCGAAGAACAGTATAAATATGTTGAAAAAAATAATCCAAGATGATTTGAATACACTGAAAAAGGATATGGAGAACAATTTAAAATCTGCTGCAGAAACAGTTGCAAAGCATACGATGTACGATATAAAGCTGGAACAGAGGATAAAACAAGTGGAACAATCATTAAAAAGCATAGTAGCTAGCGTTCATTCATGGGATATAGACAAACGTCTTAAGGTAGTGGAAGGTGTGATGAAAAAATAATGTCTAAAGAAAAGAAAGAGGTGGTGAACGAATTGCATAAACCAGCACGAAAAAACTATCCTCGTCGTCGAACAATAATCAAAGGAATCAATGACTTGTGGCAAATGGATTTGGCTGAAATGCGTCCTTATGCACATCAAAATAAAAATTACAAACTAATACTAGTTGTAATTGATTGTTTTTCAAAATTTGTGTGGACACGTCCTCTAAAAACGAAGACTGGTGAGGAAATTACTCGGGCATTTTCGGATATTCTCGCTCATACTCGACGAGTTCCAAAAAACTTACAATCTGATCAGGGAACCGAATTTTACAACAGAAAATTTCAAAATTTAATGAAAAAACATGAAATTAATCATTACAGCACCTACACGATCAAAAAAGCTGCTATTTGCGAAAGAGTTATTAGAACGTTGAAAGCAAAGTTGTACAAGTATTTCAGTTTACATGGATCGTACAAATGGTTAGATGCTCTACCCATAATCACCGAGGAATACAACAACACAAAACACAGTAAAACAGGATACAAACCGTCTCAGGTTAACAAATCCAACGAAAAAGCCATTTTAAACAAAAGTTATACTCATTTAAAGATTGCCGGTCCACGAAAGTTTAAAGTTGGCGACATTGTACGTGTATCAAAGGCAAAACATTTCTTCGAAAAGGCATACACGCCCAATTGGACTACTGAATTATTTAAAATTGTACAAGTTAAGATAACAAATCCTATAACGTATTTGCTCGAAGACATGCAAGGTGCGCCGATTAGTGGCGGTTTTTACGAAGAAGAATTGCAGAAAACATCAAGCCCTAACATATACCTGGTCGAAAAAGTACTCAGACGAAAAGGCAATAAGATGTATGTGAAATGGTTAGGAATGGATAGCAAACACAACAGCTGGATAAATAAATCGAATATAGTTTGAGGATCTATATTTCGATTCGCCGCGTAGACATACACTTTTCTAAAAAAGGCTTACAATCAACCACAAGGAGTGGGGAATGACAAAAGTATAAATTTAAGACAAACTACGATGTTCAGTTTACACCCATTTCGTCAACGGTATTCGAAACAAGAAGATGATGATGAGCTCTCAAGATAGTGGTTATGACAGTCAGCCTGTTAATTTCGATGATGATAGCAGTGAATTTAGTATAGAATTTGACTACGATGAAGATGGTCAACCACCTAGTCCTGGCGCCGAATTAGATCGAGTATTGGCAAAATTTGAAGCAGCAGCCACAAATGAAGTATATTGTTTATTGGAAACTACATATCCAATGAGCTCTCTCCATATAAAAATTGGTCTATCTCCAGCTCGAGATTTTTCACCATCCATCATTCTGTGTAAACATGGTAATTTTAACAGAATCAGTTTAAGCACATTCGAGTGGAAAGCCATAATTGAGTGGTTTAAAGAAAAAATGAGTGATTTTTTCCAAGCAGATCTACCGACTTATGCGGATGAGTATGATCCCATCGAATTTATGTGTGGTGATTTTTGCAAACTAAGACAATTGGTGATGGAAAATGTAAAGCTGCTGACAATCGAGAAATTTGGAGCCGCATTTTATTTGTGGGAAGATGACGTCAACCAAATTATAGAAGCAGACCAGAGCATGATGTCGCATAGAGTGGTGCTGTTAAAGAGTTTACAATTTCACGAATACTATATAAACATTTCAACTTTCATCAAGAACAATTTTGGTGCTATAGACTCTTTACATGGACCAGTTGAAGCCTTCGCAGCATATTGCAATATTTGTCCAAACACTTTGTTAAGTTTAGCTTTAAAGGAATTTGTATATTATTATAAAATTAAAGTTGTAAATGATTTAACTGAATAAATAATATTAATATAAATATGTTGTCTTTTATTTGTAATCTAACATAAATAAAACCAAAAAATGTAAAATTACACAAATTTATTATTATTAAAACTTACATTATAAAATTAATACTATTTTTTATATTTACAAAAACTACAATTTACAAAAACTTTGTGATAAGTGATCTTTTCTTTTTTTTTTTTGATCTTATGAGTAGCCATATACTAAAAGAAGATAATTATTTATGCAAAGAGCATGTACATTGAACGGTCCAGGTAGTATCAAACAAGACATGATCAAATGAATTTTGACACCAATTATCTGCTACATCATACAAATATTTTATGGCATATTCATGATGTTCATCCCAACTAACAACCTGTTCATAGCCATAGCATTTATTTTTTAATTTCAGTACGTTTCGGAAACGTTCATAACAACCAAAACAAAAGTTTAAAGCAATATCATCTGCTACAAATGCAGAATAACGGACACAATACATATTAAATTCTCTTTCTTTATAATGTGATCCACAAAGATGAATTCTTTCTGCTTCACTTTCATGTTTTCTTTGTTCAAAATTCATTTGATCGCATATTTGTATTAGATGCAAATAATCAGATTCATATAATTTTCGAAAGCGATAAATACTATAATTATTACAAATTTCTAAAGTAAGACTCCACGGTAGAGGAGATATTTCAACAAAGTCAGTTATGTCCAAAATATTTTCACAAATAGTTTTTATAGATTGTGTGCGTAGTGTTGGTACCATCCTGCTGTTTTTTTTTTTTCTGCAACAACAAATACATGTTATTCAACAAGATAATGTCCCCACGGAAGCGTATTAAATGATTTTGGTATTAAGTACCTCTTATCGTCATAAGGACTTAGAGCCGTTTTGGATTGCTCGATGCTGAATACTGAGTGTTGGTATGACCGAATACATCTTTGGCTCGCGGTTTGAAGTTTAAATTCTTTAAGACATTTTTCATAGTCTTCGTACGTAATTTTATTTCGAACGATGTTATATTTCACTCCTTTTGCTTTTTTCGTTATCCCCAAATTTCCTATGTCACATTCAATTCTCTCTTTGTTTAGTTGTTTTCTTTCTAGACGCTGTCTCTCTTTTTCCCTCTCCTCGTCAGTTATTTGCAGTTTAAATGTGTACATTTTTGATCGTAATCCAATAAAATGTGTAATTATTTTCCCATTTGCCTCGTCCTTCATTAATCCGGGGATTTTTTTATTTAACCTTTCTATTTCGTATGGGTTGTTTTCGGCATAGTCTGAGGTATCGAATTTACTTGGATGCGCCTTTAAAACCTCTCTATATGCATCTGAACATTGCAATTCATAAATAAAGCTATCTGTATCCATGTACAGCAATGAACAGTTTTTCTCTCCCATCGTTGGAAGCATAAAGTTGTAGTGAAAATCATACATACATAATTTGGATATATCGAGGATTGCTGCGCCTATATACAGGGGTTTATTAAAACATACTTCTGATTTCTTAAGTTCGATAGCTACCAAATTTTCGCTAAAGATCGTACGACTGTGAAATCGACTACTCGCAATAAAATTTTTGGCTCCGTACCTTCCATGCCACTTTTTACATAATTTTACAATACGATGACGTCTTTGATTCTCCATGGTCTTGCCGAACACAGCATTATTCATTAATTTGAACAAATTTTTCTCAAAACTGTTGGTGGCTGCCGCCCGTAAATTTGTATTTAACTCGATATACGGTCGCAGCCACGCAGATTGATTAAATTTCAAAACTTTATGTATTTTTGTTAAAATTAACCCGTTGGCTAATGCCTGTTTAAGATTTCTATAATGCATAATATATTTGGTTTTGTGATATAAAGTTGGTATTAACTTTGGCAATTTTGAACCGGGCGGAATGCGGTGTTCGGCAGCAAATGGAAAATCTTTATGTTTGTCGTGTAATTCGCGTGGATACTCCAAGTCAACTTGGAAAAAATAGCCCTCCTTTGCATCATCCTGTATTGACATAATATCTATATGGCCTTCGGGAAGATTACCAACACCAAATTTGGTTACGTCTTCGATCCACTTGAATCCTCCTATTGGTAAAGCTTCACTCATGGCCCAGCCATACAGATTGTTTACATCTAAATAGAGGATGTACTTAGAGGGCCGTGTGGGATCATACGACGAAATGTATTTGTTGTTGGCCTCCGAATATCTGTTGCTACAAACAGATATCCCACCTCTTATGGCTTTTTCCATAAACAAGATCATATCCACATCTTTTAGCAATTCTAATTTACATTGTGTGTATCTCAACATACAATCCCAAGTGTATCCTGGCATAGTATAATACCATGCTGGATCTAATTTATATGTGTCTCGACATTTTTGTCGAAACTGCTCAAACACATCAGCCAACAGCAGAATATCTGTTTTTAAATACAAATCGCTGTATTCCCCCAAATTTTTACAATTAAATTTCTGCCAAACATTTTGGGCATGAGCATACTTCTCTTCACTAATGTATTCATTATTTAACTTACTATAAAAATGGTTAATTGAGGGTAAAGAAGTTTCATCCAATTTTTCCAAACTATCAATATAATCGTAACAAAATACTCCTTTACAAGTTAACAAATTAAATGTATCATTATCTAATTGACTAAATTCTCGTTTTAAAATCTTCTTTTCTGATATATCTAAAAGAGATGCCAATTCATCGAGTGAAGCTCCCATAAATCTAAGTGAATCAATAAATCGTAATTTAATTTGATGTTCGTCAGATTGTAATGTAAATGAAATATATTTTTCTTTATTAATGGGAAGTAAGCTCAAGTGCCCATGCTTGCAAAGATCTATAATCATAAAATGCGAGTCGTAGCCACTAAAATTATGAAATACGATTGGGACGACAAACAATTTTTTAAAGTTCAAATTACATGCTTGGTGCGCAAATCCCCGTACTTGTCCCGTAAAATGATCGTGATCTACAACAATTGTATCTGTAGCCAAAAAGCGTTTTTCGCAAATATGGCAAACAGTTGCCATATTTGTGTTGGGCTTTTCGACCATAGGTACAATTGTCTTTATTTTGGAATTTACAAATTTGGAAATTTCGGCCATTTCTTTTGCGAACCACTCCATGCAATTTTCACCTCTATAGCTATTAAAATAAGATAAACTATCATCGTAAGCACATTTCAAATAATAACCTGCACTAAAAGGTACATGTTTCTGATATTTTGCTGTTTTACTCAATGAGACATTTGAATCTGTAAAATTATGTAATTGACATTCAAAATCAGCATAAACTATAAACGGAGTTGTTTGTTTGTATGTAAAATTGCGAAAAGCCACATGGTCATATTTGGGAACAGTCATTTTGCATTTATTCACATCTGAACACATTTCTTCGTGCTCTGCTAGTTTGCTTTCGCTGTGAAAATAGTTTAAACAACGATCGCAAATATATTTTTTACGTGTGTTTTTGTTCAATTGTGATCTTACTAATTTTCCTAAATCTTTAATCCAACAATAATGAAGGTGTATTTCAGTCTGATCATCATCATCTTCTGGAGGAGCATCGTAATCGTTTAACTTTGGGAAATATTTATCCTGTATTAGGAGCAAATTAACATGCTTTTCCATCTTTTGCGGTGTCAGTCTGGCAGGTACTACTTCATAAAATTGTTTGTCCTTCACTACGTTTAATTCTAATGCAAACACATTGACAGATATGGCGTTTGATTTTTCAAATTTTGAAATTTGACTTAATGGCATTGGGCTTTCTAATTTGTCTGTTTGCAAAACAGTAGAATAATGTGGATATTTCGAAACTCTCTGTGGATCCTTAGTAACAGGACACAAAGCGCTAACTATTGACCAATAAAAACAAGCCTGATCAACGTTATGCACATTAATGCACGCTCGTTTTTTCTGAATCTCTATTGGCAAGTCAATGAACGATGAACCGTTTCCTATTTCTACTTTATTAATATTAACTTCTAATGAAATTACTTTAGACAGAGCAGCACCCGAATCTTTTTCTGCAAATTCAGACAGCTTTGTAAAAATTTTATCCTTAACATTTTCACTAAACCAAAGATGTAAATCGGTCGATGTGTCTATAATAGCATTTTTAGTGTTAAAATATTTTAAATCTAAACTTTCGGTATCACTCGATTTTTTAATGAATTCGCCGCAAAATGTAGTATTGACTTTAAGAATTCTATTTGTTTTTAAAATAATTTTAATTTTTCTACTAAAAATAATATAACAATCATTTAGGAACTGTGTTAAGTCCTTATGCACTAAATTAACTATAACTCCAGTTTTAATTCGACTAGCAAAACACGAAATAACATTTTCCCATTTAACTCTATTGTGTAATTTTGAATTAAGCCCCAACCCAACGTACTTATTATTGAAATTTAAAATAATTTGTCTAAAATGCTTAAAATGTCCTATGTAAGTTTGCAATTTTCTAACTGTTCCTACGGATAGTCTATTGTTTTTAATTACTTTACTGCATCTAAACATTTGACTATTTAACCGTCTTGTCCAAACTTTACGATCTCTTTCAGTGAATTTATCGAAAATTATTTTACTAAGCTTTTTAATAATGTGCATCAAATCATCAGACTGTTTAATCACTTGTTTTATATGCATGGCTATGGCTACTCACACAGACAAACAATAAGAAAAAATCACTTACCTTATTCAACTATCTTAAAGGATGCTAGGAGTCTGCTTTTTCCAATATCAACTTCCCCTTCGTATATCAGCGAATAGTTTCCGCTGTTGAGGTCCGTTATTGCTGCTTGGTAGGCTTTGGTTACCCGCTGTGGTAAGAAAACAACTTCAGCGCCCAAATCCAGCAGAACTGTATCCCCAAATTGTGTTGTTACCACCTTTGCACTGTGAATGGTAAATTTTTCTCCAATTTGCAGATCTTTAAGTTTTTTTATTGGCTTACGTTCTGCAACCAAGGATGAATTATTTAGTTTTGATAGATCCATCTACAACAACAATAGAACAAACTATAGTTTTTCCGCTTAACGTGAATGGAGAGATGCATTACATACTCGGCAATAGAGAAGAACCATATACTACAAGAAATCGAAATACGAACAGCGGAGAATACTTCTTATAAAAAATAGCAGACGTGAAATTTTTTTTCAACACCCAAATAGATAAAAAGGACATAATAAATACAAAAAACAGTATACATTTTTCATAAAATACTGCATGAAAAACGACCAGAGAGATGTACAATTCTCATAAAATACAATGATAAAAAGGACATAATAAATACATAGAAATATACAAAAGACAAAAACCGCTTACCTTTATCAGATATATGTAAGTCACTGCACACCGTATTGACTACTGCGAACTTGTTGTTGTTGTTGTATGTTTGCGATGCGAACTGTGACACCGTATGCGCTCCTCGGTCTTTTAAAGAACAGAGCAGCATATCGCCCCACGCGAGCCCAAGTTGCGCCAACCTAATGCGCCTACGGTACCATCAACTGATTCGTTTCATTGATAAGCAACACCTTGTGTTCTAGAAATGCTCATATTTATATATTTATTTTTATTTCTTCAACTAATTTTTATGGTATACAATAAATAGATATTGCGGTAAGCGAATCGTTGTTATCAATTTAGAATTTTGTTAATGTGGTTGCTGTTATCATCATATATTTTACAAAATGTAGCAACTGCGGTTTTCTTTCCGGTGTACTTGTTTTTCCAATGATTAAAATAAAATTTGTTATCACACTTGTTTACGTGTTTTGAATTATGCGGTACCGCGTTATCACGAGGCTTCATCCTGTTTGCTAACAAATGCACTATTTTAACATATTATTATTATATTTTAAATATTTCAGTATATAATTCTGTTTTTGTGAATTTTGTATAAATAACTATAGTACCAATTTTTGGAAATTAGTATAAATCAAGATGCTGGTCTGTTTACATGTCTTATTGTTGCTCTCTGTGTCTGTGTGTGCACAGAATAGCACTCTGGAGTATGCTAGTTCTTTTCTTAAACGTTTCGGATATCTAAATACATCAAATAATGCTCTTTCTAGTATAGATATGGTTCTAGTTGCCTTTCAGGAAAAATACAATCTCCCTGTGACTGGAACATTAAATAATGATACTATAAATATGATGATGAATAAGCCTCGATGTTCTGTTGGTGACAATAACTATGCCATTCGTTCGAAGTGGAATAAAACGACTTTACGCTGGTATTTCCCTCAGGCTATTAGTAATCCCGATTATATAAATCTTGCTGCAGAAGCTTTCGCTAGATGGGAGACAATATCTAATTTAAAGTTTAAACAAGTAATAATACCTTCTCCGAGGCCTGATATTACTATAACTGTGGTACCAGATACTCATAATTTTCGAGCAAGTTGTCAAGGAACCTCTAAATGTTCATTTAATTTCGATGGTCCTGGAAAAGTATTGGCTCACGCATACTTTCCAAGCGCACACGGAGAGTGTACCGAAATTCATCTTGATGTTAGTGAACGATGGTATGTAGGAAATGGCAGCGCTCCCAATGGTGAAGTCAATTTTTTGGCTGTCCTAATGCATGAAATTGGTCATTCTCTCGGACTAGCACACAGTACTATTGATTCGTCTATTATGTATCCTTGGTATCAACAAGATGTACCACCTTTTGGTGATGATGATAAAAAGGCAATGAGTAATCTATATGGACCAAAAACAACACCCTCTTACATACCAACAACAACACCAGTTACGCTAGCACAAACACCACTTTCGCACAACAAGAACCATATGTCGAAAACATCTACCATCAAACACAGGACCTCTTTGCCAACAACAACAACTACCACACCTGCAATACAAAACATATTATGTCTAATTCCGTATCCAGATTTCATGTTTCTAGCTACTTCTCCTCAGTTTCCAAATTATAGAATGTACGTTGGATATGGTCCGTATATATGGAAGTTTGATTTAAATGAAATGCGCCTTCCAAAACATCCCGAATTAATTACCGATTATCTCCCTAAAGAGTTGAGGTCTACGCACGTTTCACATGTTTTTCAGAATTCCGAGGGACACTTAGTAACTATACGCAATAATCAGTATTACGCTGCATCTTTCCCCAATTTAAAACTTCAAAAACGTTTTATGTTTCCTTCTATACCTGCGAGAACCAAAATAAATGCATTATTTCAAACAAACAGCGGTCAAACGTATTTATTATACAATGATGATTCTTATATTGAATTTAATGAAGCTGGAGATGTCTTAAACCGTGGACCCATGAATTATCTCTTACCCGGACTACCAGATACAATAACATCAGCATTCCGCTATACTGATGGGTTTATTTACTTTTTTCAGAACAACACCTATTATAAGTACAGCGAATACACACGTAAAGTTGTAGCAGCAGGAACGTTTAGCTGGGAACTTTTTGGGATACCCTGCCCCAACGACGGGCTATTAAAACAATTAAGAACTTTGTTAAACAAAATTGTAACTATATACGAATAAAAATGCTCCGTTTATGCTGATGTTGTTTTTATTTAAATTCCATTACTCTGTATGTATGTTAAGCAACGTCCTGCGTTGAATGTCACATAACTGTCACGTTCTACGTCGAATGTCACGTCCTGCGTCGAATGTCACGTGGCATTTCACGTTCTACGTCAAATGTCACGTCCTGTCTCGAATGACACGTTCTATTAGGCACTGTATGGACAAGAAGAAGAAGAATAATGTTCATACTGATCGTTGACATGGCTTCTGTGTGTGTGTGTCACCTACGCTTTCATTTGACACCTCATGCGTCAAAATCAGGCCAATAGCAACGAAGATACGTTTTAGCGCCCATTTGGCAACGTCGCCATCTTTGTTTTTTGTGTCCCCGTCTCCTCCCCGTTCCAACGAGCCCTCGTACGTCACGATCGGACCAATAGAAACAAAGATATGACGTAATGACCTTTTGGCATGCTCCGATGCGCACGGCACATACTGCGTTCAACCCCATTTTTCATCCCCTTTCCAACGAGCCCTCGTACGTCATCCTACGTTAAGCCGTTTGGAACTTACGACCGGGGGTTGCGATTTTAGGGGATGCGATTTAGGGGTTGCGCTCAGATATACATAGTCTATCTACTCATACGGAGTGTCACAGATATTTTTATATTTCCATACTTGATGCGCGTACTGTATATAATTCCATAATATTTTTTAGTATTATCATAGTTTTTAATTTTAATAATAATTTTTATTTCAGAGGTAGCGGAGATGAACATTTTCGACTTTGAACATATGAACCCATTTGTACAAGTCTTTTTCATGAACATGTTTCTAACTGAAGGTGCTAGCTTCGTATTAAATCATCCAAACTTGCAAAAACTTTTGGATTCAAATAAAACTTTTGACGTTATAATTATTGAACAGTTTAAACATGAAGGTTTACATGTTCTGCAATGCCACTATAAAGCTCCATTAATATTATTAAATACAATAGGGTCGAACGTTTGGATCAACCCATATGTCGGCAATCCTGCACCCCCGTCATATATCCCAGATACTTTCTTGAAGTACTCGGAAAAGATGAATTTCTGGGAAAGAGCGTTTAATTCTATTATAATACTAACTGAACATGTTCTAATGGACTTTTTTATACATCGAAAGCAATTTCCAATGGCTGTGGCCAAGTTTCCGCATTGTGCAAATGATAATTTTTCTAACAATATATCTTTAGTATTTTTAAACGCACATGAAAGCATAACGCAGCCGGTTCCTTTGGTACCTAATATGATTAATATAGGTGGATTTCATATCGATCCCCCCAAAGAATTACCAAAAGATTTAAAAGACCTACTAGATGATGCCAAGGAAGGTATAATCTACTTTAGTTTGGGTTCTAACGTCAAAAGTTCTGATATAAAACCAGAAATAAAGCAGGCTATTATTAAATCCTTGGGAAAGCTAAAGCACAAGGTACTGTGGAAATATGAAGATGAAGGTTTTAAATCACCAAAAAATGTAGAGATAAGGAAATGGTTGCCTCAGCAGGATGTATTAGGTAAGACAACTAGCTAGTACTCCCGTTTTCTTCTTCTACTGCTTAAATTAGGATTCAGTTCAGATCTGATGTTAAAGTTTATCTTATGATCTGTAGTTGTATTTGTATCGTTAACTGCTAGGTATTAATTTATATTTTAATAGATTTTTCCTGGTGTTTTGGTACCTGTTAATGTTGAATCTCTTTCTGTCTGGGTTTGTCTCTCACTATCTATTCGTGTAACATACTGGTTCCAGTTCCGTCTTCTCTTCCGTTTTCCCCATCGTTCAAGATAATGTATTTTGAAGTGATCTATTATTTGGTTAATTGGTATTTTTCGTTTAATATTTTCCTAGCAATTAATTTCACTTTTTATTTCTGATTTTCTAGATATTCTTTTTGTTTATGCTGCATATGCTCTTATTTCTATCGTTTATATCGTTGGTGGTCTTAAATATATGAGTTATGCTTATAATATTCCAATGAATTATGCAATGAATTATCCCCATGAATTGTCGTATAATATCCCAATTTTTCCAGATGACATCTTGATATATAAGCTGCTTTATTTCCTGGCTTTCTTACACGCTTTTAAAGTTTTTCTAGCTAGATACTTCTACTCCCAGATACTCGAGTCTCAACAATTGTAGTTCGCCGTTAATTACAATTTGGGTTCTTTTGTCACTAAAAATACTAAAGATTTTATCCTAGACGTAAATATTTTCATATTGTTTATCTGAGCGGTTATTTAAATGTTTGTATAATTTGCTGAAAGTTATCATTCACGATTGCGTCATCTTCATAACAAAAGATTTTTATTAATTTTCTGCTGAGCTTGTATCTTTGTCCAGCGTTCGACAGCGGAGGTCGAGCAGTGCAGTCGTGTGTTTTAGTAGGAGCGAGCATACAAGGTTTAGTAGTCTTTGTGGCCTTAATGGAACAGAAGTCAAAATCCAAAAAAAAAAAAGAAAAAAACTGAGGCTTCCAACTACAAAATTTAGGTAAAACCAATAATAAACGAGGAAACAACACAGGACATGAAAACTGAGGATGCCGGATGGTAAACATACACAGTAAAGAAAAGATCTGCCAAACCAATTACAGAGGAAGCAGTAAAAATCAGCGTTGCGGAAAATCAAACACAGCTAATCCAAAAACGTAAAGAAAAAGAGATGGACAAAACTATCAAAGAGAGACAAACAAAAAGAAGCGCAAAGGTAACACAGCATAGCACCAGCAAAGATGTGGAAAAACCTGCCAAGGAAATAAATCAAGAAGAAGCAGCAGCAAAAAGATTGCCAAACCCATCGGCAATCATATTAAAACAGATAAAGAACACCAACGGATATTGCAAATAGCTGAAACTAAGAAGATTATTTTCGTAAACAAATTTGCCAAGTCTAGACGATCAATAGTCATCCAGACTAAAACCAGAGAAGAGTATCTCGAGATGGTAAGGTTGCTAGAAAACCACTCCCCCAGCGTTGACTTCATTGCTTATCCGATTGATAGCGATAAGCTCAAAAGGGTCATTATCAGAGGATTGTCTGCGAATACAGATACCACAACAATCCTTAACGAACTTGTCAACAAGGGGGTTAAAGCAACGAAAGTCATTAACGTGATCTCCAAAAGAGAAGACAAAAACCTCTTCTTCTGTTAATAGTTACGATTAAGGTTAAAGATAACAAAATAAAAAACATCTCTGATCTCTGCTACATGAAAATCATGTAGAGAAAGAGATTGAAAATAAAAAAGAGACGATACAGTGCTACAACTGTCAAGACTTTTACCATAGCTCAAAAGCCTGTCATTGTGGCGCAAAATGTGTCAAATGAGGAGACCATCTCAGCAGCGAATGTGGCCAGGATAGAAACACCGATCCAAAATGCACAAACTGCGGAGAGGCACACACGGCCAACTACAGAGGATGCTCGAAGGCACCACAAAAGAAAGCTGCCCCACAACAACCGAAAGGCAGATCCAATAATAGCAACACCACCAACAAAGGTGTTAGCTACGCGCAGACAATAAAAAAACCCAGCAAACGAAAATCCCGCAGCAACTAACGAAGCCGCAGTGCCCATCGCCAGCTTTAACACAAATTTCAACGCAAAGATGGCTAATTTTCCAACATGTTGGAAAAAATGACACAAGTAATGACAGCAATAAGTAGCATATGACAAATATGCTAGTACACCAATGGAAGCACACGAAAATCCGGCTTACCACAAGAAAAGAGACACTAAAAATCGTCTCAACCTATGAAAGACCAAATGACCCAATCTTCGACGAAGACCTGAACCTCATCTTGAATTCAAAAGAACCCACAAATATTATAGGCGACCTAAATGCGAGATCACCGAATTGGTATGACCGTGCTACCAATAGAAATGGAAGACTACTCTGCGGCTTTCTCGAAACAAGAAACAATACATATGTAATCGGCCCAACGGACCTAATGTGTTACAATGGACTTTCTCCACCCACGCACCTCGATATTGCAATCCTTCACAACGTGGGTCATTAATATGAAATAAATTTATTAAACGAAGGCTATTCAACACACAATCTAATCGTCCTGACCTTCGGCACAATAGATATAAACTATTTGCAGCCCCACTAAAAGAAAATAATCAGCTGACCAAATTTTAAAAGAATCGTGAGCGAAAACATCGGTGCAATTCCCACAATAAACAATATCATAGAACTTGAAGACATTGTGGTGAAACTGGAACAAACCATAATAAACGCCATCGATGCCAGCCCAAAAGAAGAAACAATAATAATATAAGCACGGAACTAAAAGACCTGATCAGGGAAAAAATAGAAGAAGAAGAAAAGCTTATCGTACAAGGACCCAGGAAAGGATTGCCAACGAGCTAAATAGAAAGTTAAAAAACACCTACAAAATCACAATAAAGAAAGCTGGGACACCTATATCCTACGAGAATTCTACGAGAAGACAAAAAACCTATTCCACCACTACACGGGGAAAACGGAATTGTATACACCGAAGAAGATAAAGCGGAGGTATTAAAAGCTGAAATAGAAAGAGCGGGTAATAACAGCTACCATCCCTACGAAGATATAGACTTTACAGAAGAAGTTGAAAAAGCATCCAGAAGAATAAAAAGAAAAAAGGGAAGAATAGGTTTAACAGGCAGCTCCCCAAAGAAATCAAAGGACTAATAAAGATGTCAAATGCAAAAAAAGCACCAGGACCGGATAATATCACAAACAGAGCCCTCAAAAATCTGCCGGCGAAAGCAATAGTATACATCACTAACATCATAAACAGTATGCTTATATTAAGATACTTCCCGGACAGATAAAAGGAAGCTCACGTGATTATGATAGCGAAACCGGAAAAAAACGGCCCTTTTTCACAAAACTATCGACCTATTAGCCTACTATTATCAGTAAGCAAAATAGCGGAAAGAGTCATCCGAACACTCCTGCGAACTGCAGGTTTTAAGGCTGACTGAATTCATCACTAAAGGCTTTAACGAAAAGTTGTACACAGCAAAGGCGTTCCTCGACGTGAGTAAAGCTTTTGATCGAGTATGGCACCAAGGTCTGCTCTATAAAATAAACAACTTAGGCTATAGTGAGGCAGATGACGTGTCTTCTTGCATCATACCTAGTGAACAGAAGGTTCAGAGTTCAGATTGGGCCAACCTTGTCCGAACTCGCAGCCCTGAAAGCTGGTGTGCCACATGGAGCGGTGCTATCGCCGTATCTATATACTATATACACGGCTAATCCTCCAATAGACAAGATGGTGTATTAAGTGGAAAATTGCCCTAAACTTCGAAAAACACAGGCCGTCATGTACAGACAACGTAGAAGGAGACCAAACAGGGAGATCACCATAGCCAACACCCCTGTAGGATGGACAAATGAGGCAAAATATCTTAAAGTGATACTCGATAGAAAGCTTACATTTACTGAACATGTAAAGCAAGCGGTGTACAAAGCGAAAGCCCTAAGAACTCTCTTAGATAATAGGCAGAAAGAGCAAACTTCGTTTTAACACAAAAATGAGAGTAGCTAACAGCAGAATATTACCCTCACTAACATATGCATCTGTCACATTGGGACATACATGCAAAAGTAACAGAAATAATGTCCAAATAGCCCAAAACTGGCACCCAAGTGCACAAAAAATACCAAAATATGTACCATTAAGAACTCGTAGCTGAAAGACCTGAGGAGATGGTTCGACCGCTCATCCGCAGAAATGCGGATCTTTCGCGCAGCAATTTCCAAAACTACAATTACCATTTGGATCGCCAACCTTCGAAATGAGGCGGCGCGATGAGAAGAAAAAGGAAAAAAGAAGGATAATAAAAAACTGAGATAGTCGCAGAGTAGTCAAATCAACGTTTATAGACAGAGCACTGAAGAAAAATGCTGCAGAATTGCTACAGCCAATCAAGAGATAGCTGGTTGGATAAGTTTGGATAACTGCACCAATTCAGTCACAGTCTGGCGAGACTCTCGCAAAAAACATATACACGTGGTGTGTGAGATCAGTATACACTTAGAAATGCACATCTCATAGTTAAGTTAGCTTAGTAGTAGTAGATAATATAAAAAAAATCGCTCACTGTCTAAGCCAAACCAACGTCTTAACCGAACATCGAATATCATGTGAATGATGTTTCCTCGTAAATAATTCAACCCAAAATATGGGTTAAATTATAAAAGGCCCTGTCAGGCCTTTTATACCCGCCGTATAGGCCTACCTTCCCTCAGGCAGATCGTATGCAGATCCTATTGCGAATTCCGAGCACCGAGGTCATGTGCGGTATACATGGGCTCGGTGAGCGGACCCCACTCGGATGCTCAGCCGGCGAGGAGATCAAAATTTATGGCTGAGTGGCCGAGCACATATATTTTTTCGGACAGAGAGTCATCAGCTCAGGCTGGCTGCTCTCTGTTCGGAACACAAACTTTTTCTTTTAGGTCCCGATGTCAAGCTGAAGTAAATTTAATGGAGTCAGCTCTACAGTTAGGTGGCCTAACCACACTCAATAAAAACAGAGGATGTTCCATTCCCCAGGGCATTCAAAGTAACTTTCAGATTATAAGCCTCCTCACGTAAGTCACACGATGAGGAGGGGTGGAGGAAAAGTCTGGGGGTCAGATAGGTACCACTTCAATAGCGAAATGTGACCAGTTTGATCGTCGGACATTGGGATCCCACTTTACAATGGTATACACATGTTCCTTAGGGGCAGGGTTGATCTCTGTGCGTGTGTGTGTGTGTGTGTGTGTGTGTGTGTGTGTGTGTATCTTTGTCCAGCCTTTTTAATTTCTCAAGTAACTAGGCACAAGTTCCTAAATTTATCATGAACTGGGTTTACAAAATATTTATTTTCATACTTCTTTTCTCTTTACAAAAACCCACTTTAACCTAATAAGGTTATTACCCAAAGGGTAATAGCTAATTACACTTTAATAAGTGAATTAAAATGTATTAAAAACAGAAGTGGGTTATTGATAGTGTTTTTGAATTTGAAATGTTCAGTGTTAAGTAAATGGTCAATTGTTTACGATATTTTTTTACCACTGCTGCAAATATTTTTAAAGTAGGCAGCAAACTTAGTATGATTATTATTCATTAATAATCTTGAGTGACTACTTACAATATGTATTATTATTATTTATAATGTTCTTGTGCTTTTTGGGATCTATTAATTTTATAATTTACAGCTCATCCAAATGTCAAACTATTTATTACACATGGAGGTCTTCTTAGTCTGACGGAGTCTGTACATTATGGAGTTCCCGTTCTAGTATTGCCAGTATTTGGAGACCAAAGAATGAATGCTGCTAAAGTGGAAGGTATGGGTTATGGTGTTCAAATACCCTTTTCACAAATAACTGAAGAACGACTGACCGATGCCTTAAAAAAATTGTTGAACGATCCCAAGTAGGTATAGATATTAGAACTTTTCAGCTTATTTTTGAGAAACTTTTCTATGTTCGATTCTCTGATTTTAGAAATCTTTCTGGCTTAGCTTCCTGTGTATTTAATCGAAATAGTTAGGCGGTGCGCTTCTATGGATTACTTTTTCAGTGACTACAGACGTACTTATTTGTGTTATCTGAAATGTCAATACGATACGACACGACTAGATTTTAAAAGCATTTTTTGATTCTATTATTTGTACCATACAACAATGATCCAAAACGACAACATCTAATAGCGATACAGTAAATTTTTTTTTCTTGCGGAATGTTTTTCGTGTCGGATCTGGTCTTGTCGCTTCGTATCATAGACTGTGTGTTAAACTTTTGGTGGAGAGTAATTTTCTGTTCGCCTATGGTGTCTGCGATGTGCATCTAGTAGCCCTGGACTCTCACTGCTATTCAAAATTCCGGTAACAATGGAGGAGGGTTGGGGGAGCAGCTAATAATTCATTCTCATAAAAACTATTATGTTTTTCAAACCCAACTGAGAAAAGTAGTTATGAATTTAAAGTATGAATGTAAGTGCATTTGTGATTGGGGATTATTGCTTTGGAGTATATGTCTATTCGCCATCTCACCTTTATGGGATTATTTTGTATTTTTTATGCAAGCTTCGGATGCCTGCTTGCTGAGAAAGGTATAATTATTTTGTTTTTTTTTTATTTCTATTATAAATTCAAAATATTTTGGACTTTTTTATCCTCTTTTTTTATATTCTCACAATTTTTTTTATTCATGTCATCGTTTTTTAAATATAATTGTGAATATCAGACTAGGATACAAAGTAGATGCTCAAAGATCGATCAGAACATTAAGACAAGACAAGTAAGCCTCGGATATACTTAGCGCTTTAGACATAGGGAAACAACAAAATATCTTTAAAAAATACATATAATATGCTTGTACAAAATTTGATACATGTTATAATCTTCCTATCTGAATAATTTTAATTTTAGGTAAAGAAACATTAATAAAAAGACTTTCATAATCAATTTATTTTACGATTTTACATGCGACGTCTGGTTTCGCATGCTACAATTCACTATTCATGTTCAGGTATGGTAAACTAAAAAATGATGCTGGTACAAGAAATGTTCTTAAATGTACGTGGACATATAGCTAAAGCTCCTTTATGGTTAAATAACCCATTTCCAAAAATAATTCCCATAATTCCCAAAAAACCCGTGTTCTGTGAGCACCTGCGTTAGAAAATAATCCAGTCGCCTGTGACCTCAGTATGCCTAATCTCTTGTATTCGGCATCTTTGTCTACTGTACCACATCTTCCGTATTGCTCTATTCTTTTTGCCATATTTCAATTGACCTTTGCTTTTTCTGTCTTCTCTCGGCCATAGTAGAGTCTGGGTATCTTCTCTGCTATAGCTCTTTTCTTTCCAGTTCCAATGCATACAGCAGAACACATACGCAAACACAATGCTGTAGGCCAGTGGTTCCTAACGGGGGCGGTACCGCCCACCGGTGGGCGTTGAAGAGAGATAAGGGGGCTTTTTGGGTCCAAGGACAATTTGGGGGGCGTTAAGGAACAGCTGCCGCCCCCCTAAAGTAACTCATTGCTTCTTTGCTTCTAACAACTTCTAACAATCCGAAAATATAAACGAAATGCACAAAATGCATTTTGGTTATGCACCGTGCAATCTTTTATTTATCACTCAGTCCAACACTGCAACAATTTCGACGTTGCAGTCGAACGTAGAACGTTTCAGTTTGGTTAGTATAATTCCACTTCCAGTAGAACCTTTCTGCTTTAAGTGAAATTTGGCTCCTCTTTCGCGCAGCGGCATGGTCAGGCATAACTTAATCATTCGAGATTGTTTCGCTAAAGCAGGGTGGTGAATTTTCTGTGTGTTATTTGCAGAAAGTTGCAGTGCATTTATTAGAAATATATTTTATTGTAATACATATTTGTCACAAAGGTAAGTATCTACGTGGCATTTATATCACTTAATATAATTCTTTATTATTTTTCCCTATCGTAATTTACGAGGTATTTGTAAAAATGTAATAAATCTAATTTGTTTCCTTATATGTATAGTTATTGTAAAATATTCAAAAAGTATCAACTTGCACAAACTGGATCAAAGTAAAAAGTTAATTGGGACCTACCTACACTGAGAGAAAAATTGGGGAAAAAGTACAAAAAATCTTAATAAAATTTACTATACTGATCATAGACTTGTTACTATATGGAGTTGAAGCCTGGACACTGACGCAAGCCACTGAAAAACGAATCGAAGCCTTCGAGATGTGGATATACAGAAGGATACTAAAAATATCTTATGTGGACCATGTCACCAACGTTGAGGTCCTACAGCGCATGACAAAAGAAAAAGAAGTGCTTAATTTAATTAAACAACGTAAGCTTGAGTACCTCGGCCACGTGATGCGGAACGAAGAAAAATATCGAATTCTTCAACTTGTTATGCAGAGTAAAGTATTTAGCAGAAGAGGACCGGGACGACGTCGTATCTCGTGGTTGAAAAATCTCCGACAATGGTTTGGGATGACCTCAGCGGAGCTGTTTCGCAGAGCAGTCAACAAAACCATGATAGCCTTGATGATCGCCAACATCCGGACCGGATAGGGCACTGGAGAAGAAGAAGAAGATCATAGACTGCCAAAAATAAACTATTTACTGAATATAAAGTTATTTTTATAATATATGTATAGTATGGTAATTTTTAATAAGCCTTTGACTCAGTTTTAGAGTTTTTTTTTGAAAGCAAAGATGATTCTTTGAGAGACAATTTATTAAAATTTAGGAGCGATATTGCTTATTTAACTGATTTATACGATAAATTTAATGAAACAAACCTACTGCTACAAGGTGATAATTTGAATTTGATCAAAGCAAAAGGAACTATTTCCTCGTTCGTGTCAAAACTTAATTTGTATAGGCAAAATTTGGGTCGGAGACAATTTCATCAGTTTCAAAATCTTTCCTCTGTGGAGACAAATGATGAAGCTATTCTGGTATATTGCCAGCACTTGGAAGCACTTTAAGAAGATTTTAGGAATATATTTCAGGATATCCTTGGTCTGATTATTCCAGATTGGGTGCTAGAACCGTTCTCAAGTTTAGAAACAGCAGAATTATCACTACAGGAGGAATTGATAGAATTGTCAACAAATGAAGAGTTAAAAGTGAAATTTAAAAATGGATATCAAGAATTTTGGCTGCAATGTCAAATTTCAGTCTTATATCCAGCTTTATGGGCTGCATCAAAGAAGTTTTTCATTGCCTTTCCTTCATCGTATTTAGCCGAAAGAGGATTTAGCATAGTCAGCAATTTATTAACAAAGAAGAGAAATAGACTGTCCATAGTGGAGCGCGGTGATTTAAGATTGCTAATGACAAGTATGGAACCAAATATTGACAGATTACTATCATTACATCAAGCTCAGCCTTCTCATAAAAAATGTTATATAATTATTATGTTGTTTTTTATGATATGTATTTAAGTTAAAGTTTGATCAATACATGAATACTGTATTTTTGAATAAAACATTTTTTTTTAATTTGTTGTTGCTTGGATTAGTTAAGGGGCCGTCGAATCATATTTAAGGTAGCCTTTGACCCAAAAAAGGTAAAACAATTGTGAATGAAAGTGCGTTACTAATTTTAAGAATGGAAGAGTTTTTTAGGGTATTTTGTTAAGAGTTAAGTATTTTGTTTTTGGAAAAATGGGCGGTAGGCCGAAAAAGGTTGGGAACCACTGCTGTAGGCGCATGCCACTCGCAACAGACTTGTATATCGTGTAAGGTCCTCGTTCTTTGGGATTTTGGTCCCCCAATACTGGGTATTACCCTCCCCAACCCAACCGCACTATTCGCAGCCTTTCGGATCACCTCCCGTACGTGCTCCCCCACTTTTCATTCTAATGCAACGACACTCCCAGGTACTCTACGTGTTTCTTGGGTAATATACACGCTCCTGAACCTTGTAGTTACACACTTTGCCTGTTCCTTTTTTTGCTGCAGAATGATGGCTTCCGGTATTTGAGATCTGGTTGACCCCGCGAAACTACCAGCACACCGAGGTCATCCGCAAATACGAAGGGGATTGTACCCCCTCCGTATTCACGGTTTAGCCTTACTAGAACACTAATCCAGTCGTTAAAGATTTGATCTCTAAAAATCATACAAACAAGCTCAATTTTGCTGAGAATGTTAATTTTGTAACTCCAAAAAGGATGTAGCAAAAGTTTTCACTCCTACCCTCGGGCTTGTCCTAAAACCTCCTTCCTAGTGGCAGCTGAAAACATTAATTTACCAAGAATCTGTACGGCTTAGGAAAAACAAAAAACGCTCTTTAATTAATAAACGTTGCGTAAAACAAAACTCACAATTTCAATATAGTTTTTGAAAATAAGGCTCTAACAATAGAAATTTTATAGTGAGAGATCAATGGAAACGGAAATCGTAAACAATGGAAAAAATGGCACAACGTTTATTTATTTAACAGCTTTATAGAAACTTACTTTATTTGCAGAAAATTCAAAAATTAAGTAGGAAAACTACACTCTTTACCTTGAAAACGTGTTTAGATTTTTGTCAATAGAACACTCTGATAAAAAGATATCGAATTTTTACAGTGGAATTGATACACATTTTATTTAAAAAATTGATTTCACGCGCGTAACTGACGCAAAATTCAGTTTGTTCTTATGATTTTTTGAGGTTCAGTGGCGTCTCTGACGACTGTAGTATACCTATAGTAAAACATAGATATATTTAGTTTCAAAACCTGATAATAGATCTCTGTCATTTGACTTTTTTTACGTCTTTTATATCTTCTGTCATTAACTTTTCAATTATTACATTTAGTCTGGAATTGTATATCTTTTAACAACTATACACATGACTGATCCGTGGCGGAAGATTTTCTGGTTTTCTTCCTGAGAATTATAAATGATTTAAAAATAATTATATAGTCGTGGCACATTATATTAATAAAATATAAACTCATTTTGATTGCAGATATATTGAAACAGCAAGAAAATTATCGGACTTATCTCGTGATCGTCCGGTTAATCCAATGGATTTAGCAATTTATTGGACAGAATATATTGCAAAACACAAGGGGGCACCTCACTTACGTGTAGCCGCACTGGATCTTACCTGGTATCAGTATTTGCTGCTGGATGTCATTGCATTTGCAGTTATTGTTATCGTCATGACATTTACAACTCTCTTTATTTTGTGCAGAAAGTGTTGTTGTAGAAAGAATAAAAAAGCGAAAGTAGATTAAAAAAATAGTCTCAAAATTCTGTGTTTTTATATTAAAAAGATATGCCACTTTGTTCTAAAAATATATATTGTAAAAAAATATTTTTAATTAAAAATAGTTGAAATGGTAAGCAGCAAAAGCGCGGTAATACCATTTTAAATTTTGACTTAAGTATCCAATACAATAGACCAGTGGTGCTCAGATTTATACTGCATGGGATCTACCACATAAACTGCAAGCGTCCGGAGATCGACATTTATACCCTGATTTAAAACCAGGAGGAGTAATTCAAATTTACCGCACCGCAATGTTTGTTTGTAATTGGTCCAACCTTAGGCAAGTTTACTCCACTTTTATGAAATTTTGACACTAATGGCATTTCATAGCTTAATTAAATTATAGCGGCGATTTTTTGTGTTTTCTGCGTTATTCTTTTAATTTTTAGATTTTTAGTCTGCTTTTAGAACTCTTTAGCGACGTATTAGTATAATATAATATTTTTGCAATACCGTCGAAGGCCGATATGATCAATCAAAAAAGAAGATGTATTTAGTAACCTTTCTAGTGACTTTCTTGGGTGTGAATATGCCTTTTTAGTGTACTCCTCCTGTTTTAAAAACAAAGCATAGTAAAAAAACAATTTTGAAAATAAAAAACTTTATTGCGCATTTCTAGTTAATAAAAAGTTGTAACTACAGTGGGTTGTAAATAAAGTCATGTTTTTCATATTAATTCTATTTGGATGTTGATGCGTGGCACTGCATATTATTCACAAGTATTTCATATGATGGCACGTAATTACGAAGGGCCAAACGCAAGCATGAAGAGAGATGTTCGTCAGTTAGCCGATTACGATATTTTGATTTCACTATCTTCATTTGTGAAAATGCAGACTCACATAAGTATGTTGATCCAAAGAATGCTGTGAGCTGCAGAGCTACCTGTTTCAAAGACGGATATTTCTCAGACGATATAAAAGACCAAAATTTCGTATCGGTCGCTCTGGATTTAAGATGTATATCCGAAATTATTTTCAGTACCTCATTTTGGACGGAAATGATCTCCATATTGAACGTAACGGATATTTTTTCCACATCTTGACAAGAAAATGGATTAGACATCAATGTTACAATATCTGTCAGTTATTTAAAATCAGCGAAGCGTATTTCAAAGTCACCATGAAGTGTTTGCAGCTCCGTTTCATAATAAACATAATTTAAATGAGAGGCTACCCTTTTTGTCAAAGATGGAAAGTTGTTTAAATCCTTTCTGCTAATTTACTTAATCAATAATTTCAATTTATTGACAAAAGAATGTATTGCGCTCATCATATCTATAATTGTTTTATTTTTACCCTGTAGTTCAAAATTAAGGAGGTTCAAATAATTTATTAAATCTGTTAGGAAAGCCAGATCACTGAGCCATTTTTCGTTTTGAAGTAGATGAGTGTCGTCCCTTCGTTCTTCTAAAAAAGAAATTATTTCGGGAAATAGCTCCTGGAACCTATCTAAAAATTTTCCGCGGCTCAACCACCTGACATCTGTATGCAGAAGTAAATCAGTGTATTCTGCAGAGTCGCTATCTTCAAATTGCGCTTTAAAAAGACTTCGTTGCAAGCTTCGCGCTCGGATTGAATTCACAATTTTTGTTGTCATCTTCATGATGTCGTCCATATTTAAAATTTTGGAACGCATAACTTGCTGGTGAATGATGCAGTGAAATAAAAAAACGATGTAAAGTCATCGTTAGCTCGACATAATACAACAAATCCATTGTTAACGCCAGTCATGGATGGTGCACCATCTGTTGTAATACACACGAGTTTGTAAATCGGTAGCTCGTATTGTTTCACAAAATTTATAAAAACGTTGTATATATCTTCTCTGCGAGTTTTTTCTTTCAGAGGCAGCGTTGTTAACAAGTCTTCTTTAGCCAACATGTCAGAAAATACCATCCGAATGAAAATACACAACTGGGCGATATCAGTCATATCGGTTGACTCGTCAAATTGCAAAGAAAAGTACATACACTTCATAATATCACTTTTAACTTGGCTTTCCAAATCTTTGCTCATGATTTCGATACGTCTAGTAACCGTTGGACGTGATAACTGGACTTCTTTGATGGCGGACATAATATCTGTTTTATTTAATAACACATTCGCAGCCTCAATGAATGCTGCCTTCACTACCTCTCCATCTTCAAATGGTTTTTTATGTTGTGCCAATATATAAGAAATTTTGAACGACGCAATTGTTGCAGCTACTGATTGTTTAACAGGCCTAGTGAACATTGATTTTTCCGTCTTCAAACTACTTTTCAAGTCTTGTACTTTCCGTTTTCTAAACAAACTGTTTTGCGGAAAATCATTTTCATAGTTTTTATGCAAAGTTTTATAATGCCGTTCTAAATTTCCGCGTTTGGGCAGAGCAACGGAAGACAGACAAACAAGACAAACACACTTTCACCATCTTTCACCATAGTGAACAAGAATTCTTCTTTCCACGCGTTATTAAAATGATATGTTTTACTCTTTTTCGCAGCACTCATATCAAGTTTCAAATATTAATGAAAAGAATAAATATATTACAAAAATGTTTTACTAGTAATAACTTACTAATGAATGATTAATGCTTGAGTAACAGCAATACAATACCGATATAGCACACTCCCTGTTTAAATTTATCTGTGAATGCTGATATGACGAATCAGCATTATCGCAACTTTCGGGTGAAGAGATAGCATTATAATTATTTCTATCATGCACGTGTGGTAAGTCAGGATATTAGGCATTATTTTAGTTTCGTTTATGTGGACTATCATCTTCCTTTTATTCTTGGGATTTTCAATTTATATTTGCCCATTTTCTAATATTTGCGTCTTATACAGTTCTCGTATTTTCTCCGTGAATCGCGATTGACTTTAAAAACTTTGGCGATCGACTGGTCGATCGCGATCGACTCTTTGAGCACCGCTGCAATAGACAATACTCACTTTTGTTTAGTGGTAAAACCTTAGATTAATGAAACCGGTAGATAGAACATCGACAAGTGTGCAGCCTGTACGTTTCCCTTTAATTCCCACTCCTTTGTCCTGCCAATCAAAATAAGCAGACAGATTATACCCCTCCAGCACTGTTCGCCGCCAATAAGTTGTTCTCTGATTTAAATTGTTTACGTTAAATTGTGACTTTTGTGGATTAATTTTTCGACTGTGTCCGTGTAAGTGATTTTATTTTATAAAATGCCACGGTGTATAATTAAGAACTGTATTTATCATTCAACTGCAAATTGTATGAAACACAAAAAGTCAGTTAACCTATTACTTAGGTTACCTATTACTTACGTAAAACCCTGCATATACATGACGGAGCCTGCAGTTACTGTGTTTATTCTAACCAATACACAATCGCGGTGTTTTTGCCACGTAATTGACGCGATTAGCGAAAGCATTTGTCAGACAAAATGTGTTTCAATCGTATACTCTTATCTGCTCTAAAAAAGATAGACGTGTGAAGGCGACTTGTAAAAGCAAAATATCTACTCTAAACCTTGATACGCATATAGAAAGTTTTAATCCCAGTATATCCCATTACAGGCTAGAACACGCCCTGTATCGTAGATACCTCCCTAGTGATTTAACCATAAAGGTCATGCACAAGGATTTAGCAACCTACCCTCCTAATCAATGCTCGTATAAGGTTTATCGAAATCACCATAAAAATAAAAACACATGTTTCACAAATCTGGGCCATGAAGAGTGCGAACTGTGTGAAGCATTCCAACTACACAATAAAGAACATAATTCTGAGAACTTGAATGTGGTCAAGCATGTAGTCAATATGATAGCTGGAAAGAACACATTCAACGTGCCAGAGATTCAAGAGAATTATACCGTTTGGGTACAAATTAACCAGATACATCAACGACTCTTAACGTCTATGTTGACTTACAAAAAGTCATAGTGTTGCTAAGAATCGATATGTTTAAGAAAGCAATATTTATTCAAAGAATATCGACATTCAATGAAAGCTTTATACCCTGGGTAAATAAAAAGACAAAAACTTTTGCATGTCTATGGTATGACGGTATTACTAGACGGGAAAAGAAGAAATAATTAGCTCATATAATGCTTTCTTTTTACATTACAGGTATGTCGAACATTTTGACCGTTGGGCTGATAACTGTTCAGGTTAAAATAAAAATTGGAGTTTTTTATATTCCCTTGTATATCTTGTAGATTCTAACGCTATATCTGTTCAAGGTATCTGTATTTAGTATTTCGAACCAGAACACACCTTATGTCCGCCGATGAGCTTCAACCATCAGATGGATAGGTGAAACTATCTTTAAAAAAACAAAAGAAAACCTACGATTTTAACGATTTGGTGACAGCTGTTGAAAATGCAAATTCAAAATAGATTACATTTAAAAACAATGCAGTATACAGGTTTTTTTAAGTGGCAATATTTCGCTTCACAAGTAAAAATTAAAAAAATAGAGCCTCGTCCTTACTTGGCGAAAAAAGAAGAAATTGTTGCCAACATGGGATCCTTTTCTCTAAAGTACAAGTTAAAAAGTAACTCCGATAGTATGTTTGGAATGAAGTTTCTTCAAAATAAAGTTTTAAATAAAAAACTTCGCAGCCCTCAGGTATTTACATCTCCATGTGGAGTATCATAAATAAAAAAGAAACCCTTATTAAAAATCTCAAAACCATGATTACCATTTTGGCAAAACCTTAAGGAAGATAAGGATTAATAAGATAATTTCTTTTTATATTTAATTTTTTCTCTTTTGTATTAAATTTTTTTTGTTAGGATTTATCCGGTCTAATAAATGTGGTTTTTTTACTAAATATATAGTTTTAATAAATCATTCATAAACTTATTTGCTTGTTTAATTATATTTTCTTTAACATTATGCTAAGAAAAAACACCGCATAAACATAACATCCGTAGATGTTGTAGTTTTACTTAGCAATTCCTAATATTACTTACGAATTTTTCGCAATATCTACCATAGTAAGCATAAAATTAAAGTAATTATCAACACTAAAGCCTTATCGCAAGTAAAAAAAAAAATAGGTAAACATTTAAAATAAAATCTGTAGCAAATAAGAAAGGCAATAATACATGGAACGTCTTTTTAGTTGCGTTATAATGTAGCATTTCGTTTTACCTCGTATATATATTAAAATACCAAAAAATATTCTAAATCTTTTTGCATCGCTAACATTGATTGAACATTGAACAATTTCGAGTCTGTTTATAATAATTTTAATTACTATTTCGTTTGATATTGATTCTGCAGGGATATTGCGCGTCAAATAAATATAAACATTTCCACTTAGGTTGGTGATGCGGGGAAGAGAATGATTTGAAAGAATGATGTCACTCTTCGATAAACCGCGATAGCAGTCAGTTTTATTGTTTGAGTCCGGATTTTCTTCTTAAAATTCGTTATCGTTATTCGTTAATTGTTTTTGTTATCAGAAATTCGAGTGAGCAGTCAAAAGGGAGAAGCAGATTGGGTTCTGAACAGCTAAAGATCTCGGCATATAGTTTTCAAAACAAACCGGCAGTTTTTTTGGTTAATTTCATGAGTTAAGAGGTGAATTTAATCTCAAAATGCTATTTGGCAGTCTTTATTTAGTGAGTTAGTTATTCACCGATTTTTTGTATGCTGTCTCCCATGCGACGGATTTAAACAGCGTTTCCAACGTTTTAAGAGGTCTACATGGTTTTAAGTGAAAATTGAGTAGCCGAGTTTTGAAGAATACATTTTGTTATCATCTAGTATAATCTGAAGCCCAATTTAATGTTTGACCTAGGTACCCAAGATTTGTCCATTTTGTGTCTACATGGGTCAATTTCAGATCATTTGCAGTTTGTGTGGGACAGTGTGTTTGATTTGTATCCAGTTCCAAGGTAATAAACTTAAAAGGAAATACACAGTCAGTGACGCAAGGCAGTTTTTGTTAAATTTTGTCAGTAAAATAAACATTTTTCATTAATATACAAAGATTTGCTTTCATGACAAATTAAAAAACTATAAATAAATAAAATTATAATTTTTATGGATCTGCTAATTGTCATATTAGTCTTCTTTTAAATAAAGTTAACCTTGATAATTAATTAATAATTCAGAAAAGTGTGATATTTCATTTCGACTGTGACAGGCAGTAATATCCTTTCCTGTCAATTGGTACATAACCAAAATTTTAAATTCTGTTTTTTTAAAAGGTTAAACTCAATGTAAAGTTCGTTGATAAATTTGGATAATTTTATTTGTAATAACTGTTTATGTGAAATAAAATTAAATATGCAATGTTTCTCTTTAAACAAGGGGTTTAAAATTATTTCATTTTAGAAAAAAAAAACTTGGCATCAAACTTTTAGTTAGATTATACGAGAAAAAGTCAAGTTTAATATCCAAAATACACCAGCTGTTCCTAGCAGACTTAACAGAAAAATATTGGATAAAAACACTCCAAATATAGTAGATTTCTATTCAAAAATGACAATTATGATAAACAACTATATAAATATGACATAAACCGAAATTACAATATTGACTTTAAGACTCTGGAACACGTTCAGGTGTACTTGTTAAGGGACTACAGCAATTTGCTTTATCTTTAAAAAAATTAATGTTTATATCTGATAGTCCACAATTGTTCAAAGATTGTTATATGCTATATACAGATGCATCCAAAAGTATCTAAAGTGTAAGATGTGCATACTGGGATCTATCTATCTAATTAGCCTTCTTCGGTCCATCTTTGGACATAGTCCTCCACAATCCTTTTCCATTCTTCTCTCTCTGTGTCTATAGTCATCCACCTAGAGCCCACGTGCTTCTTGATATCATCTGCCCATCTCATTTGGGGCCTTCCTCTGCTTCGTTTATATTCCCACGGTCTCCAACTTATAAGAATTTTGTTCCATCGGTCTTCTTTTTGTCTTATATTGTGTCCTGCAAATCTACATTTCAATTTTACAACTTCTTGTCTAACATCCCTCACTTTTGTTTTCTCTCTTATCCACTCATTTCTCTTTTTATCCATTAATCTTGTGTGCAACATTTGTCTTTGCAACATTGCTCTTTGGGTTTTTATGATTTTGTCCATGTTTGCTTTTGTAAATATCCACGTTTGGGAACCATAAGTGAGAACAGGGAGTACGCATTGATTGTATACTTTGGTCTTAAGATGCTGTGGATATCTTTTGTTTTTAAGAATGTAGCTTAGTTTTCCAAATGCCGCCCATGCCAGTCTAATTCGTCTTTTTATCTCTGCTGATTGGTTTTCTTTGTTAAGTTTTATAATTTGACCCAGATATATATAATCCTGAACTTGTTCTATTTCATCTTGTCCGATCCTCATTGTGATGTCTTTGTCTGTATTTGTTATGATTTTGGTCTTGCTGTAATTAATATTAAGGCCTATCTTTCCAGCTTCTACGTCCAGTTCTTTCATCATTTCAAATAATTCTTCTTTTTTATCGGTTATCAATTTGATGTCATCAGCGTACCTTAGATGGTTCAAGCGTTGTCCACAAATTTTTATACCTTTTTCTTCCCATTCTAATCTTTTAAAAATATCTCCCAGAGCCTGATTGAAAAGTTTCGGTGATATTGTGTCACCCTGTCTCACGCCTCTATTTATTTGTATTAATTTTGTTCCTTCATATACTTTAATTGTTGTTTTGGCTTCCTTATATATATTGGCTATTAGTTCCGTATATCTGTGGTCAATTCTGCTGTTAATCAAAGAACTTTTCACTGCCCAATGTTCGACACTGTCGAAAGCCTTTTCGAAATCTATGAACGCTATATATAGAGGAATGTGGTATTTATTTGCTCGTTCTATAAGTATTTTCATACTTAGTAAATGGTCACTTGTGCTGAATCCCTTTCTAAAACCAGCTTGTTCTTTCGACTGGTATCCGTCGAATTTTGTCGTCAATCTATTAGTTAAAATTTTTGTTAGGAGTTAGAACATTACATTGAGGAAAGTTATAGGACGGTAGTTTTGTATATCTGCTTTATCCCCTTTCTTGTGTAGGATAATGCTTACGGATTCCTTCCAGTTGTTTGGGATTCTTTTTTCTTTTAATATCTTGTTAAAAAGGGAATGTAGAGTAATAATTACCACTTTTCCACCATATTTCAGCATCTCTGCAGTTATTCCATCTTTTCCAGGCGATTTGTTGTTTTTCATTTCTTTCAATGCCTTCTTTATTTCTGATTTGCTTATTTCTGGCTGTAGCTCTGAGTTGACATTTTTTATTTTAGCCTTAAGTTGGTTTTTAATTTCTTCCGGTGGTTCCTTTTTTGTTTTATATAATTCTGAGTAGAAATAGTGGATAATATTTATGTCATCTTTAATGTTTGTTTCTACTCCGTTTACGTGTTTTATTTGGTTTATTTCACACTTACCTAGTTTCGGTCTTAAGCATTTCATATGTTTGTTGTTCTGTATTACTTCTTCTATTTTTATTTCTTGTTCTTTTCTCTTATTTTCTTTTATCATTCTGCTTATTGTTTTATTGATTTCTACATATTCTATAGATTTCCTTTTGCCTTCTTCGTTCAGCTTTCTTCTTTTATCCATAAGCTTCTTTGTTTATGTTGATACATAGTTGTTCTTTTTAGATCCTTTTTTGCTATTTCTTTCCCTGATGTAATCATCGTTGATGTAAGTATGTTGTCTATTTCGTCTATATCTTTATCATCACTGTCTAATTTTTGGGTAAGTTGTTCTTTTAATAGGTCTTTGTATAACTCTTTATATTGCCCTAGTTTGTTTCTATCTACTAGATCCCAGACTGGGATAACAGTAATAAAAACAGTAAAATTAAAGTAACTTAACTACTTAAACAGTAGAGTTAAACTCAATTCCATCATGAGTATATACACAGCTGAATTAATAGCGATAGTGGAAGCCCTAAAATATTTTTCTAATATAAATCATTCAAAGTTTATAATTTATAGTGACAGCAAAAGTTCTTTAACTAAAATTAGTGTCAGAAATTCTAAATCAAAAGTAAATTACATTGAATTATATATAATAAATAAATTTAAAGAACTTCAGCAACAAGTGAATATAGTGAGTATAAAAAGTTTAAGAAGAAATATAAATCAACAATATTATTAAAGAAAAAACTGGCTTATGAGACTTCCTTTTCCAATTCAGAAAATATACCTTGTGACAGTTGGAAAGTTATAAATTATTACAGAAATAAATTTCAAAATAAAAAAGTCTGTCCAAGCGCGATTACATCAAACGATTTCAATAATTATTACTTTACTTCATCATCACCATCACGTAGCGCTACAACGATGGGTGGGTCTTGGCTGACTGTACAACTTTTTTCCAATTTGTTCGGTATTCCATCAACCTAGGGTCAAATGGAATGTTCATTTTTCGAAGGTCTGCTTGGATGTTATCTCTCCATCGCATTCTGGGACGTCCGAGTGGTCTTTTGCGTGTGGGAATCTCTTCCCACACCAGTTTTACAAGTCTCTCGTTATGCAGTCTGTGCACGTGGCCTGCCCATCTTAGTCGCTGTGATTTAATGTCTTGGACAATATCGGCGTCATTCTAGAGTGCTTTTAATTCGATATTGGTTCTGATCTTATACTGGTTTGTGGTGATATCATGGTGAGGTCCGAAAATTGTTCTAAGTATTTTTCGTTCAAAGCGTCTTAACTTTTCTGCGTTTGCTTTGGTCATGGTCCACATTTCGCATCTATATGTTATTACAGGTCTGACGATGGATTTATAGATTTTGATCTTTGAACTTCTTGTAAGATTTTTTGATTTTCATCATTTGATTTTTGAACTTTACTTCAGCTAAACATATTAGAAGTTCTTTTAATTCTACACCTGAAAATATAGCCATAGATTTTTTGAAAGATGTACACTCTCCTTGCGACTCTTTATTTTTATTATCTGTTAGTGATACTGAAATCAGAAATGTTTTGCATAAATTGAAAAATTCACACTGCACGAATTTTTATTTCTTAAACAAAAAAACAATTGTGGAAACAATCGATATAATTATTGACAAATTAATTATACATTATAATAACTATCTTACTGAAGAGATTTTCCCAGATGTATTAAAAGTAACAAAAGTGCTGCTGGTGTTCAAAAAGGGAACTTTAGATGAAATCGGAAATTATCGTCCCATCTCAATCATTTTCATTTTCGGCAAAATTTTTGAGAGTATTCTAAATGTTCGTTTGATAGAATATCTAGAAAAACACAAAATACTTCACTGTAATCAATATGGCTTTAGAAAAAAGTGTAGCACTACACTAGCTATACAGAAAATTGTGAGAGATATAGTTGATGGCTTGGAGAAATGTCAGTTTGTGTCTTTGACATTGTGTGACTTATCCAAAGCTTTTGACTATGTTTCGCATGAATTACTGTTGGAAAAAATGCATAAATACTGTATTAGGAGAAACACTCTTAATCTATTTAAATCATACCTAACAAATACAAAACAGGCATTTTTTCTTAATAACAGCTATTCTGAGTTTAACACTGTCGAATATGGGGTACCTCAATGTTCGATATTAGTTTGATATATTTCTCGATGATAATTTGGATTGGAGTGCTCATACAGGTTACTTAAGTTCTAGACTTGCTACAAGCATATTTTTAATACGCAACTTAGTTTATATGATTCCTAAAAGTATCCTTAGAATGTGCTACTTTGCACTATTCCATAGCCATTTCCAGTACGGAATAACTGTTTGGGGTAATTCTTTTCACGCAGATCGAATTTTTAACCTACAAAAATGAGTAGTGAGGATACTTGCAAGAGCAGAGTGTAAGGGACACTGTAAACCTTTATTTCTGGATTTTGGTACATATTATGCCATTACCTTCACTCTGTATATATGGGACGCTGATTAAAATTTATCCCAACAAAGGTAAGTTCAACATAAACTCCAACTTCCATGATCACGATACAAGATCTAGAGATGCTATTAGACCACAACGTTTTAGGTTGAGAAATAGCATAAAAAATTCGACTGATGTTAGTTTGTATAACTTTTTGGTGGCAGATAAAGTAAAAAGTGTTTACTTGTTATTGTTTAAGCTTAAAATCAAATCACACGTTTTGAAACACTGTTTCTATTAAAAAACGGATTACCTAAGTACAGCTTTTACACAATAATACTAGTTTAGTCAGGGTATTTGTCTATTATGATGATATTTTATGTTTTTATATTTTTATTTAGTGAGTTTGTTGTTTCTTAAATTAAAATTTTTTTATATCAAATCCTTTATAAAAGGTATATAATAAAATGCCCAAACGGGCTATATCACAATTACGTTACAGAACGTTTTCGGGAAGTTAATTTCCATCATAGTATAACGAAGTATACATGCTATAAACAACTAAAATATATGGGTAAAAACCCGTTAAATGTTCTTAATTTATAGTTATGTTACATTATATATTATTACAAATTAGGATGTTCAAGTTACCGTTGGAATTGGTAACATGGCGACGTATGGCTCTACATAGGTTACATGGTCCTGATACAAAGTGTCTTCGAGGACCTGTTGGTAATAACTGTAATTGTGATATAGCCCGTTTGGGCATTTTATTATATACCTTTTATAAAGGATTTGAAATAAAAATTTTTGTGATACATGGTATAGAGCCAGCTACAGGAACTTAGTTTCCTAGTGGGTTTCTTAAATTGTTAATATTAAATATCTGTTTGTAATGTTTAAATTCGCAAAAATTTTATATGTATGTATGTAAATTGTCACTATTCCTTTGACTTATCAAAAAAAAACTATTTTTGTATATTGAATAAATAAATTCTATTGTATTCTATGGATGTCAAACCCAGTTTAAAATGAAAAAACTAGCCACAACAGAAATGACAATGAAAAGGGAAATTTGAGGTATACGACTGTCAGATAGAAAGAGAAACTACTAGGTAAGATAAAAAAGTATAACCAAAATAACCAAACTCAAATGGAGGTTCGCCGGTCACACTTCTGCACAAAAAGACCAACGTTGGAACGCTACAATACAATATTGGAGACCTTACAAAGGTAGACGACCAAGAGGAAGAACTACAGATGAGATAGGTAGATGACATTAAAAAAATAGCCGGATAAAATTGGAAGTATGTTGCTCAAAATACAGATCGATGAAGGGAGTAGGAAGAGGCCTATATTTAAAAATGGACAATAAAATGCAAAGAAACGGAAAAAAAAAGTATGGATTATATAGTGCAATGTGTCAAGAGTTCAACCAAATCTCCGTGGAAAATATTACTTCCAGCATAGTTTCAAGAGTGACTTTAATTGACCATTCCACTATTTATATTTCTATACCTGCAATATCTATGAAAGGTTAAACAATAGCATACAATATATTATTTCCTTCAAGGAAGTAAAACTTCTAGCAGTAACCCAATAGTAGAATTTAAACTTTACCAGAGCGAAACAAGCAGTATCTGCGAAGGAGTTTGATGTTAAAAAACGTAAATTATTAAGGGACACTGTCGTAATTTGTTTTTATCTTCAAAAAACATTGCTCACTCCTTTGCTAATAATTACTAAAGTATGACATTCTGATTTTTGCACAAAAAGTTGTGTAATAACTTCAGTAATAATAATCGACTTATCCTAACTATCAAATAGGTCAACATTAATAAAAAACATCGTTTTCTCTACTTTCCTTGCTTATAACTTTAAATCGATTCCTTTTGGAGCAAAATTGTAATAAAATAAAATGGCTATAATTGAATTTTCTATAAGACACGACTAGTTAAAAATGTTTCCTCTTGCTGAAAAATAGTACTTAATAAATCCAAAAAAAAAGGAAAATCTTTTTTTATTCAATTATTTTAACCACTTAAATTGCATTTAGGACCTTTATAGTTCTCCTACATAATTTCTATGGTATAATAAAACAGTCCACCAAATTTTATTAAAATCGATTTAGTAGATCACGAGTAGACCTTGACAAAGTTTCTCTTAAAAATTTAAATATTCAAACGATTATTTTTACAGTTCTAATCGTGTAAATAGTGGATAGTGATAAAATCAAAAGTCTATTCATTCGTAGCGGCCGGAGCGCGCGAAACTAATAAAAATCCGGAAAAGGTGTGAACTTGACGCCAAATAAACTATATAAAGACTATTAATCGGATAAACTACCGAAATAAAGTGATTAATTAGTGTAAGTAACTAACTATATTTATGTATAAAAGTTACGGACAAGTGATAAATAACTACTCAGAGCCTTAGGGCCTACAAGCGAGCATGCTAATCATCAGATGACCACCGAAGTAAGTACATTAAATGAAATAAACAAATCAAATAAATTTGTAGATTATAATATTTTTTGTTTTTTTTGTTTTTTATGGCATAGGCAAGTGCCATATAGTCAGTCGCAACATGAAAATATTCTACCCAGAAAGAAGATTGTGTAGTACAATATAAAAAGATAATATAAATTTCAAACTTAAGTAGCATTACAAATTTTAAGCAATAAAATTATTATTAATGATAGGATAGAGATAAAACATGGACACTCGTTTCTCGTCTAGGGACCCATCAAGACATTGCTTTTAAGACAAACTAGATTGGGTCACGGACAGGGCCGCCGCTAAGGTATTGGCCGCCCGTGTGCAACTTAATATTTGCCGCCCCCCCCCCTTCCTACACTTTAGACATACATACTATTATTTAAAGAAATGTGCAGAAGATGCATAATATAACAATAATAATTTGTAAATAGATAAATACTTACTTTAACATTTAGACTAATCTCCATGATCCAACGTACATATATTATCCTAATGTATATCCTAATGTATATCCTAATATCCCATCCTAATATCCTAATTTAAACGTCCTTTATCCTAATTTAATAACCATGATCCAACGTCCAGAATATATATATATCCTACTATCCTAATTTAAACGTCCATTTAATTAAAATTAACCGTGAATAGAAACATAAACACATAAAAAAACTAAAAACGCACTTTTCGGGCTTTCGTCTCGGTCCAATATCTGTCCAATGTCGCACACACTTCATGTTCTATAGATAACATTGCTAAAGCAGAAAGTCTATCTTGTTTCAGTGAAGATCGCAAATAGTTTTTAATAATCTTCTAGTGGCAGTTCCTCTAATGGAACTGCCTCTAGATCAATACAATAATAGTAAAAGCGGTTGACCTTCAGTCAATACCCTAGGGCCAGTGAAGTATAACTCTGCTTTCTCACACACAATCACGCTAAGCGATCAACCCAACCTCTAGGAACATGTGTATACCATACTAAGCATGGGATCCACATGTCCGAAGATCAAACCGGTCACAATTCGCTAGTCAAAGTGGTACCTATCTGACCCCCAGGTTTTTCCACCACCCCTCCTCATCGTGTGACATACGTGAGGAGGCTTATGATCTTGAAAGTTACTAGAGTTGCCTTGGGTAATGAGACAACTCCCGTTTTTAATTATTGTGGTTATGCCACCTAACTGTAGGGGTAGCCACATCTAGGCTTTTCTCCCTAATTACTTTACTGACTCTATAGATTTTACTCTAACTGCACTTCGGGACTCGAGTCCCTAAAACAAAAAGAAAAAGTAGCGTGTGTTCCGTCCATGGAGTCGACAGCCTGAGCTGTCGACTTCATGTTCGGAAAGAGTGTGTGCTCGATCACTCAGCCGCCGATTTGGCAAGAATAAATTTTGTTTTCCTCGCCGGCTGGGTGTCCGATGTGTGTCCGGCCACTGAGCCCATGCTTGCCGCACATGACCTCAGTGCTCGGGTGTCGCGAGAGGATCAGTATCACTCGATCCGCCTTAAGGGCCTAATCCGCATCAGCGGTATATAGAAGGCCTGAGGGGTCTTCTATATGGAGAAATAAATGTGAATTTACGTTGAAACGTTTAGTGACAAAAATTGACTTTAAAATAACAGAATTTAAAAGAAAAACAACCGTTTTTTTTTTATGGGGGTCTTCCTTGGCGATGGGACTATGATATGCCGGCACAATTCTTACCCTTTTTATCTTACACTAAAATCTTACACTAATGTGTGGGTGGGTTGGGGTGTGCATTGCAGGGTGTATACGGCCTCCACACACCCCGGTGTATAGTGTCCTTATCTAAGTGCCTTGGCACCTATATACTCTCGCCAGAGTCCTAAAAGAGAAGGATTTTTTTGGTTGGTTGTTTTTCTGATGACTGCATTCGTTTATTTAGACGTCCTTGCGACCATCTCATTCTTCATTTATTCGTTTGGGACCCTATATCCGGCTATTTGCTGTTTAGGTCTTCTGTGTACCGTCCTGGTGTTTGCGTTGTAGTTAGTCAGCTCTCTTAACATGCTACTTGGGTGGGTGTTTAGTCCGTTGAAAAGTTCGTATACCTTTTTGTCCATTGTGTGAAGAATCCTTGTTTGTCCTGAGTCTCTGTATAAATTTCTCAGAGGTACATATCTTGGTAGATTCAGGGCGTCTCTTATTAATTGGTGTGTCCCCAAGCAGCGGAGGCATACGAGAGGACTGGTAGGATAATGCTATTCGCCATCCTGATTTTGGTTTTGAACCTTAACTTGCTTCTTCTACCAATAAGCGATGAGAGCTGACTTTTCAGCGCTTTGGCTCTATACGTTTGCTGATTAATATGCTGCGTAAAAGTGAGTTTTTTGTCTAATAACACTCCTAAGTATTTGGCCTCGTTTGTCCATTGTACTGGGGTGTTTCCAATCGTTAATTCTTGGTTCGGTACACTTTTTCTGTGACTAAACATTACAGCCTGTGTTTTGTCTGGGTTTATGGCTATTTTTCATTTGGTGCACCATCTTTCGAATCTGTTAAGTGCTCTCTGCAGATGATTAGCTGCATGATTTGGATTTCTCCAGCTAACAGCTATTGCCGTGTCGTCAGCGTAAAGACTTAACAGGGATCCTGGTTCTTTTGGCGTGTCGGCCGTATAGATGGTGTACAGGTAAGGCGACAAAACAGCTCCCTGAGGCACACCCGCCTCCAGGGTCCCGACCTCGGACAGGGTTGCCCCTGTCCGAACTCTGAACCTTCTGTTGGCTAAGTATGATCCAAGGAGGCATGTCATCGCCTCGCTGTATCCCATGGTGTTCATTTTATATATGAGTCCATCATGCCAGACCCTGTCAAATGCTTTACTGACGTCCAGAAATGCTGTTGCCGTGTACATTTTTTCGTTATATCCTTTAGTTGCGAATTCGGTGAAACGTAGAACTTGTAGTTCGCATGAATGTTCGCTTCCGAATCCAAATTGCGCTTCTGGTATGGTGCCTAGTGCTTCCGATTCTTCGTTTAGTCTTTTCAATATAACTCTTTCCGCTATCTTGCTTATTGATGATAATAAGCTGATAGGTCTATAATTTTGCGGAAAAGTGCCATCTTTCCCTGGTTTTTTGATCATGATTATTTGTGCCTCCTTCCATCTGTCTGGAAAATATCTTAGTTTGAGCATGTTGTTTACTATGTTCGTTATGTAGACAATAGCTTTGTTGGGTAGGTTTTTTAGTGCCCTGTTTGTGATGTTGTCAGGTCCTGGGGCTTTTTTGGCGTTTGATAGTTTTATTAGCTCTTTAATTTCATCAGGAGATGTATGAGTTATTCCTATTCTACCCTTTCTTCTCTTTAATCTTCTAGCTGTTCTTTCTACCTCTTCTTCGAAGTCTATGTCTTCATTGGGATTTTCGTTGTTTCTGCATGCTCTTTCTAGTTCGTCCTTTAGGACTTCAGCTTTATCTCTCTCCGTATGAATAATCCCGTTTTCTCCGTGTAAGGGAGGTATGGGTTTCTTGTCCTGTCGGAGTATTTTCGATAATTTCCAGAAGGCGGATTTGTTTGGGTCTAATTCTTGGATATAGTTGTCCCAGTTTTCGCTTCTATGTTCTCGTAGTTGTCTTTTAACTTCCCTATCTAGCTCATTTGCAATCCTTTTATCTTCTAGAGTTCTGGTGCGATAGGCTCTTCTTCTTTTCCTGTTTTTTTATTTTATTAAGTTTTGTAGTTCTTGACTTATATCTCCGAATCTTCCTTTTTGTCTAGTAATTGTTTCGGTTTTTGAGCTGGCATCGATAGCATTATTTATAGTTGTTTCTAGTTTGGTTACGCTGTCTTCTAGTTCCGTGATGTTGTTTATTGTTGGGATGTTACCGATGTTCTCGCTAAAAATACTTCTGAAATTTGGCCAGCTTGTTTTCTTCTTTTGGTGGGGCTGCAAATAGTTTAATTCTATTGCACCCAGGGTCAGGACGATTAAGTTGTGCGTCGAATCGCCTTCATTTAGAGAGTGTATCTCGTGTTGTTGACCCACGTTGTGTAGGATTGCAATGTCTAGATGTGTAGGGAGTTGTCCGTGAAAACAGGTCGGTCCTGTTGGTCCGGTCACGTAGGTATTTGGTCTATTTTCGAGATGGCCGCAAAGTCGTCTCCCGTTGTTATTGGTTGCTCTGTCGAACCATAAGGGAGATCTCGCATTAAGGTCTCCTATAATTACTGTGGGCTCTTCTGTGTCGAGGATTAGGCTCAAATCTTCATCGAATATCAAATCGGTAGGTCTGACATAAGCTGACACTATTTTTAGTGTTTCGTTGTAGGCCTTTAACCTGACTAGCGTGGCTTATATTGTCACCAGTCCATCTGGTGTTGGTATATGTTCGTGTTCTAAGCCTTTTTTAACTAGTATGGCTGTTCCTCCTGATCTTGCTCTGTGGTCAGTTCTGTAGATATCGTAGCCTGGAAATTTGGTTTTCTTCCTTTCCACTAATTTGGTTTCTTGAAGGGCTACGATATCGAGCTCTAATCTGTTGATCATCTCATCCAAAAGGTTGAGTTTTTTGAAAATTCTACCGGAATTCCAGGACCCTATGCGTAGATAACTCTGCTTTCTCTTGCGCCGGCTGCTCTTTTATACGGTCGAAGGCCTTCTATCTCCTCTAGCGCACATCGATGAAGGAGAAACTTCTGGTAGGGATGCGTGACTACGAAGCGCTGACGGTATCGAGGTGATGCAAATCGTTACAAGGTTGGATACAAAACCTGACCTTCACAGAGTACGTAAAACAAACGGTCAACAAAGTTAAAGCACTCAGAAGTCAACTTTCATCACTAATAGGTCTAAAAAGTAAACTGAAATTTAAAAGAAAGATTTGGATGGCAAACTGCATAATTTTGCTAACATACGCCCCAGCAGGATGGGGTGTAAAACCAACATAAAAAGGATACAAATTGTCCAGAACTTCATGAGCTGAGAAGCTCTGAATATTCCTAAGTACGTTCCATTAAGGTACGTATTTAAGGACTCACAACAAAAGGAATCTTCAGAAAAATGGAAACAAGAGCACACAAGATATTTAACAACCTCAGGAACCACCCGCGCAGATTATTAAGAGAGTTGACAGACTATGACGAAAATGTTAGGACAATACATAGATGGCCCAGGCAGCAGCTAGCAGGATATAGAGATAACATAGAAAATTAATAAAGAATGAGATATTTATACGATAGTCTAACTTACGCAGTAACAGAAAAAAATCCCTACATTATCTTATTTCTTTTATTTAGTTATGTTTTATTTCACTAACCAGTTATACTGTTGAAGATAAAAACCAAAAAATATATAGACGGGGTGTGTGATGGCCGTATACACCTGGAAGTGCACACTTCACCCATTGCCACTTTCTTTCTATTGTTATCTCATCTTAATCTTTACTAACAACCCTTTATTATAGCAGTTATGCCAACGATGCAACCACATCAAGCGATTTCTGAGGCACAAACATAAAGACGCCCCTCAGGCAGGTGAAAGAACCTACAGTCGCAAAACCTGAGCATTTAGGTCACGTGCGACAAGCCGTGAGCTCGGTGGCCAGTCCTTTCGGGCACTTAACCGACGGGGGAAACAAAATTTATTTTCATGCTCTCATTCTCTCTCCTGCTGTCACCTACTATGTAACTTCTTCAAATATAAAGAAATTTTAAACCGTTTCTCCTTTATCTAGTATTGTGTAAATGTATTATTGAATATTTATGACATTCACCAAATTGTTGAATAGCATATAATTTTGATGAAATGCCCCTGAAGATGCTCTAGGAGCGAAAGTACTTGGGCAAGATTTAATAAAAAAACTGTGCTCGATATCTGCCTTTTATTTGATTAAAAAAAATTATTTTGCCGATTCGGCGGCTGAGTGACCGAGCACACAAAAAACCGGAGATCTGTCTGGAACACACTTTTGCGACACAAGTCCAAAGTCAAATCAAATAATAAATTCAATCATTCAAAACAGAGGATGTCCCATTACCCAGGGTGTCCAAGGTAACGCTCAGTACAAAAGTCTCCTCGTTCGTTAGGTCCTTGTGGATGGGGAGGGGTGGTTGGTTATAGCTTGGGGATCAGATAATACCTCTCCATTAAGAAGTGTGACCTGTTTAATCTTGGGACATGTGGGTCCCACTGATCCATTGGAACACGGAGCTGGGATTTGTACAACTTGTGTGTGTGAGTGTGTAGAATTTGGCAAATTTTTTGTATAATACACAGCACTTCACCTGTCTAACTTACTTTATATAATTAAAATCGGGTTATTTTGGCGGCCTCAGAAATATTTTAAAATTATAAACAATTTGTTGGCTTAAATAGAAGATCTCGGTAACTATTAGATTAAACTAAATTCATAAAACGTTGTTAAAAATACTCGGCAAGACTCTTATTTTAGAAGAAATAATGTTAAATTACGAGCAGTGATTCCTGATATACAACTAGTCAAATTTGACCGGCATTTGCGACGAAGTTATAAACAAAAGGATGGTAATCTTTGAATCATTACCTTTTCTTTTGGAGCCCTTTGTTGATAAAATTTTTTATATCTTTAAGATACATATATTATAATGTATTATAATAAAAAAACGATCGGTATTACGTGTGAAAAATTAAAAAAAAAAACTAAGTTAAAAAAATTAACGTTTAAAATAGGTATACGTAAAAAGTTTATTTTCTCAGCTTAAAATGGAGCAATTTTCTTGTTTATTTTTTTAAATCGATGTAACTCAAATAGAGATACCTAAATAAGGCAGTAACAAATCCCAAAGATGCTTTAGTTTTGTTATAGATAAATTTATTTATTTATGAGAAAACAAAACAACATATTTTTTCCTATGATGACTAAATGTGTACCTTTTAACGCTCTAAATACAAATATTCTCATTTTTTTTTTATTTAACTTTACGTGTCTCGACAGCGTAGGTCACTGACACAGGTACAATTTTATTACATTACATTACAAGAATATACAGTAACATTACAATTAATAAAGAAATACATTAAATATTGGTACAATTATTAATTATCAAATTCTAAACTACGTTTCTTCTTCTAAATATCCTGGTAAAGCTTGGTTTCATAGAGGAAATTAGTAAGGTGTTGGAATTGATCTGGCGAACTAAGAATATCATGTAGGTTTTGACTCAAAAGATTATTTTTTCTTTCGTTGTTAAAGTGGGGACAGTCTACGAGAATATGTTTAACAGATAGAATATTACCACAGTGTGTGCATGTAGGTTGATCTTGGGAAGTCATTAAATGTTTATGAGTTAGTCTTGTATGGCCGATTCTAAGTCGGCGAATTAAGATTTTGTTTTTTCGTGTCATGGAAGGAAACTCAAGCTTTTTAACGCTGGTATGGATGTCACGAAGCTTGGAAGGGATTTTATTCCAGTGATCTTGCCAAGACATTTGGATAATATTTTTAAAATGCGACTGTAAATCTGTATGAAGTTGTATGTTTTCAGTCTCCATATTAGAAGACGAGGCTTGTTTTGCAAAGAGGTCGGCTAGTTCGTTACCTGGGATTCCTACATGAGAAGGAATGCAGATCATGGTTATGGATACTCCCATTGAGATTAAACTATCGAAAGAGTTTTGAATAGCTTGAACCAAAGGATGTACCGTGTACGTACTTTTGAGAGAATAGATAGACGCTAAAGAGTCTGTACATATTGCTAATTTTTTATATTTTGGAGATAATATATAATAAGTTTGTAGCTTGGAGAATAGAGAATAATTCAGCAGTATGTATGCAGCAGAAGAGCGGAAGATTACAAGATGTGATTAAATCCGTGTTTGAAGTTACAGCACATCCAACAGCTGTAGAACTCTTAGAAGCATCTGTGTATAAAATTTGGTCAAATCTGTTGTTAGCAATTAATTCTTTAAAGGTTTGCCTTAGAAATTGTGGATTTGTCTGATGCTTATCATAATTAGTTAACGAGAGATTAAAATCGGCTATCGATTTATTCCAGGGAGGTTTAGGTGATATTAATATTGGAGTTGTGACTGAAAGATCGATATTATTCAGATGTGGTGAGAGATACTGTGGCATAGACTGAAGTTTAATAGGAGAAGGAGAGTTTAAAAGTTCATTACTTAATCATTTATAAGCTGGGTTTTCGGTATTAGCTGAGATTCGAGACGAATATTTTAAAAGGAGTTGCCGGCGACGTAGCCAGAGGGGAAGTTCATTAGCTTCTCTGTATAAACTCTGCAGGGATCGACCTAAAGGCTCCAAGACATATTCGGAGTGCAGTGTTGTGTACAGAATTAAGAAGTTTTAAATCTGATGGGCTAGCTGACATATAAATGAAACTGCAGTAGTCTATTTTAGAACAAATAAGACATCTATAAATCTGAAGCAAGGAGTCTTCGTCTGCACCCGAATGATGATTGGACAGAGTTTTTAATAAGTTAAGATTTGTCATGCACTTAGTTTTGAGATCTTTTAAATGGCATTTCCAAGTAAGTTTACTGTCGAATGTGAGTCCTAAAATCCGCATACTCTTTACTGGAGGTAGACAAGTGCCATTTATGGTAATTTTAGGAATTATAGTACTGGCTGTCCTGCGAGAAAACTTAATGATTTTTGTCTTTTCAACAGAAAAGTTAAATCCACTTACTGAAGTCCATTCGAGCAATTGGTCAGTAGAATTCTGAAGTAATTTGCAAGTGGCAACAGTGTCTTTGCCTCGGCAGAAAATTATTAAATCATCTGCGTAGAGTGCGAACTTGACCGGAAGCTCAATTTTATTGCATATATCGTTTAAAACAAGAATAAAGAGTGTAGGACTCAATACCGACCCTTGGGGAACGCCATCAGTTTGTTTGAAAGTCATAGAGATTTTGCCATTTTCTCTTACGTTTAAGGTTCTATTTGTTAGAAATTGATTCATAAATGAAGATATATTTCCAGATATACTGTACTCCTCGAGTTTAGCTATAATAAGAGGCCTGTACAGAGTATCGAATGCTTTTTCGATATCAAACTAAACAGCTATTAGGTCTTGTTTGCATTGAAAGGCGTTAATGATTGAAGTTTGGAGGATTGCTAGATTGTCTGCTGTACTTCGGTGTGATCTAAAACCTGATTGTGCCAAATTTATTATTTTATATTTTTCTAGAAACCACAGGAGTCTTTTATTGATCATTTTCTCCATAAGTTTGCACATTGTACATGTAAGAGAAATTGGTCTGTAGGAATTTAGATCAGTTGAAGGTTTGCCTTGTTTTTTAACAGGAATTGTTATGGATTTTTGCCACAAATTTGGAAATGATTTTTTGGTCCATATTAAATTGTAAATTTCCAGCAGTTTAGCTAGGCTAGGACTTGAAAGATTTTTAATAAGGATAAAAGGAATGTTATCTGGACCTGCAGCTGAATTTTTGCAACAGAACAATGTGTCTGATAATTCTTGTAATGTAAACGGCATATTTAGAGAAATTTGATCGGATTTTCTGCTATCAGATAAACTGGAGTTTAGATTAGTAGACATGGGAAGCTGCCAATTTGAAGTAAGTCTATTAGTTGCTTTCTTATGAAAAGTTTCACCCAAGATGTTAACAATTTGTTGACTACAAGTGACTCTGCTGTTTTGAGTAAGTATGGCAGAAATTTTTGAATACGTTTTCTTTCCTGTCATGTATTTAATTTTTTTCCAAATTTTGCTAGAAGGAGTATTAGTATTTATGGATGAGACGTGTTTTTTCCAAAAGTCCTTTTTGCTTTGTTTAATTACATACTAGGATTTGGCTCTCAGTTTTTTAAAGGTAATTAAATTTTCTTTAGTTCTGTCTCTGCAGTATTTGTTTAATGCTGCCTTACTTTGTTGTAAAGCCAGAGAGCATATTTCATTCCACCAAGGTGTTGTTTTACGAGACGAAGAAATTGCTATTTGTCCGATATTTGCTTCAGCAGCGGAGATTATACAGTTATTGAAAGCGCCAATATTTTCATTTGCATCTTCCGATAACTGCAGCTGATTTAATTTGCTTTCAGTATATAATCGAAAGCCATCCCAGTTGGCATTAGAAATGTTCCACTTTTTAAAGGGGTCGAAATGTTTTGCAGATTTTTCAGATATTAAAATAGGATAATTATTACTGTCATAAAGATAGTCAGCTGGTTTTCATGTGAGGTTAGGATATATTTTTGGGTGGCACAAACTTAAATCTATTGAGGAGAATGTACCAGCAGCAATATTAAAATGAGTTTTAGAATGATTATTCATCATACAAGTATCGGTAATATTTAATACATTTTCGACAGTCTTTCCCTGGCCGAAGGTTTTTTCAGAACCCCACAATGTATTGTGGGCATTAAAATCTCCAACAAGAATTAAAGGTGAAGGAAGTTGGTATATGAGGTCCACTAAATCAGCTTCGAATAAACTATAATTTGGAGGAATATAAATACTATAAACTGAAATTTTGTTTGGACACCAAATGTTAACCGCAATAGCTTCTAGGTTTGTGCAAATGGTAAGATGTGTGGAGTAGAGATCATTGGATACGAATATGGATGTTCCACCGCTAGCTCTAAGATAGTCAGTTCTCAAGAAATGATATCCTACAAAACCATTTAGAAGTCTTTTGTGGTCGGATTTGAAATTTGTTTCTTGTAAACATACTATGTCGGCAGTAGTATCAACGATTAACTTTTGAAGGTATTCAAGTCTAGGGTAAAATCTATCACAATTCTATTGAATTAGATTGAAATTTATTAAAAAGGGGATTTTTGGGAATGTTGGGAGGTATCTGAGAGATATTCCTCATCCGGAGGTTCCAGTGATGACAGGGAATTTATGCTCACTGTGTCTGCTGTGTCAGACTGAAAATCTTTTTTAAGTTTTTTTGATATTCATGTAAATCTGTTTTTTAGTGACCTATCTGTTAGAAAAGGATAAACATTGTACATGTCAGAGAGTAATGATTGGATGTCATGTGTAAACTGTTGGGCTTCAGATAATAGATTGCTACTACCGTAACTATTTTCAAGAAAACTTATGAAATTGTCTACAGAAGTGGAAAAAGAGTGTGATGAGTTACTAAAACAGTCTTTTATTGCTTCTTTTGAGGCATCCGTGATTTTGGAACTATCAGACGAATCTTTTTTTAACTTCTTAGCTTGTTTCATTGGTTTTCTGTTTGTATCTTGATAAGGAGTTGGCATTACAGGTGAAATTTCTTCTTGCGTTTTTGACACGTTGATTACGTTGGAATCTGTTGAATTCGCAAAGGCTCTCTTCATTCCAGGGGCAGGTGAGGATGGTATTTCTTCAGTTGTTGATGGATTCTCTGTAGAAATTGAAGGGACATTTGTGTTTGGGCAATTGTTAGCTACATATTTCCAATTGATTTGACGTAGTCAAATAATTTTAGATTGTTATCAGTTATATGGAACACTATAGCCTGCTCTTTTTTTGGGTACGTAGTTTTAGGTATAGATCTGGCAGCAGCAACATATGAAACTGGAGAGCTATTACTTTCAGTTGTATTACTGTTATTTGCCGTTGGGGAACTTATATTAGATTTCATCTCGCCCCTGTAGTCAGAAGCGATAATAGCTTGGTCGCTAATATTTGTGGGTGGTGTTTGCTATAGGCAACCTCAAATACGGCATGCCGTAAAACTGGTTGCCTATACGAACCAGGAAGTTAACGACTATTCTGATGCTAGTATCACAGAACAATATTTATTACAATTGACAGAACTAGTGTCTTTGTTGGTTATGTTTTCCAAATAATATAAGGTAAATTAATTAATGTACAACTCACTTTGAGTCAGTTATAACATCATTACACGATTCACTATGTTCCATCAACTATATGGTTCAAATTTTAGATATAACAGTTTTGTTTATATCCGAAAATATTGACAAAATTTCGGCACTTCACACACAGAACTTAACTCTTTCAGTTCCCGTTGGCATCTCAAATATTCTCATTTAAAAGCTATATCAGTATTTAAACATTCTTTGTAACAAATTAAATTTTTTTTAATATTTTTTTATTATAGATTAATAAAAATAAACTTTACAAGAATATAATGTTATGTGGTTAGATATAATTTATAGAATTGAATATTAAAAATTATTATTTATTTCATATTCAAAGTATTATTTTTTTTAACATTTTTTGTGATACATTATTGTATGCCACATTTAACGTTATTAGATTTAAAAATTATAATTTATATCATACTTTACATAATGTGGTTTAAAATCAACGAATAAAAAGAAGCTCCTCTCCCTTTTATGTATTGCTATTTGGCATTAATGGTAATAAATTAAAATATTTTTAACTAATCGTATCTTATAAAATATTCAATTATTGCCATTTTATCTTATTACAACTTTGCTCCAAAATAAATCGATTTAAAGTTATAAGCAAGGAAAATAGAGAAAATGATGTTTTTACTAATGTTTAAATATTTTAATTTTATAATAACAACTCTGATAACAACAATATTACGATTTACGATTTTACGATAACAACATTTACTTAAGATAAAATTTAATAAATATTGGTAGTAAAAGAGGACAGGGTTGGAGTCTGTGGCGAATTCTAATTAGCTATATATTATATAAATAAATAAATATATATATATATATATATATATATATATGTATATATACAGTGCAAATTTTGATATATATTATATATTTATATATATATATATATATATATATATATATATATATATATATATATATATATATATATATCGTACACCTATATTGAAAGTGTAGTAACTCAAAAAAACCACTTTTTCTACAAATTGAAAAAATCTAATCCATTTGATATGATAAAAGATTTAATTTTTGTAAATCATATTGGAGACACATTGGGTTACGAAGTATTTTGGTATCACATGAGTATTAATCTTGCATTGTTAATAGAAAAAGGTGAGATTTTTGACTTATTACACTTTCAAAAAATGAAAAACGTCATGACTTCAAAATTATTTTGAATTAATTCATTCTTGTTGCAATTCAATTAAGATGCAACACTTTTAATCTAAATTTGTCAATGTGAATCATAACACAAAGCTGTAGTTTTTTATTGAAATAGACAAGAGACTTTTAGAAAAAGTAATTATTAAAGTCATATTTTAATTTCAAAATTATATTATTTATTTTAAACAAAGTATTTTATACAAAAAATGTTCAAAATCAGTCATTACTTTTACACAATGTTGACAAAAACATGAAAATTATCCACAATTAAAGAAAACTAAACTGACATCAATACATTAATTTAGGTCTAATCTAATACATTTTTATAATAACTATCATAATAGGTTTTCGGAATTATATTTTTTTCAATAAGTTCGTTAATATCATTTTTTTAGCATTAGGTAATGGATTTTTTTATTATACACAAGTTTCAAACCTTCTGAAAATAATTCTCTATTTACTTTAGCTTTCCTTTTCTGTACTTCCGTTGTCTTAAAATCTGCATCAGAGTAGCTCGTTTTATAGAAAAAGACTCAATTGTGAACATCTTAACAGAGTAGCTCGTTTTATAGAAAAAGACTCAATTGTGAACATCTTAAACCTTTTTAAACACCAGTTTTTAGGAAAAACCTGAGTGATTTTGCAAACTGCTGCTCTGAAAACATTTGTCGATGTTGTGTCCATTTTTTCCTTTTACTTTTCCTTGTAGAATTAATTGTTAAGTTAACAACTCTTTTCCTGCATTCCCATATTCTTAATAAAACGTCCTTTTATTAAGAATAAACATTCTTAATAAAAAAAAGTCCTGTAGTAACGTGATTGGTATAGGATATCTTGAGGATTCGACGATAAAGCCACATTTCGAAAGACTCAATTTTCTTGCAGGTAGCGTCTGTGAGAGTCGACAACTCAACTCCTTAGAATAGCATAGGACAGAAAGATATAACATCATAGTAACCTGATAAATCATGACATTTAAATAGCTTAGCCATTTTTTGAAATGCAGATCTTGCTTTCTCTATCCTACAGTATATTTCTAGGGAATGGTCCCAGTTTTTATTGACGTTCGTATCAAGGTAGGTGTATGTTTTTACTCTTTCTATTGGTAGACCATTCACACTGATACTTTTAATTCGCTATTCCTGCTTAGAGATCATCATACATTTTGTTTTCTTAATGCTTACTGAAAGTCCCTATATCTGACTCACTTCTGTGATTCTATTCATTAACTCCTGGAGGGCTTTATAACTGTCAGCGAATACCACCGTGTTATTCTCCGTTGGATCGAATTTCGGCTTCAACGTCATCTACTGCTTCTTGAAAGATTTCCTCAAAGTATATGTTGAACAGCAAGGGTGATAGTATACATCCCTGTCGGACCCTACGTTTAATTTTGATGGACGATGTTTGATTTCAGGGAAATGAGATAGTAACTTCTGAAAACATAAAAAAACGCTTAAAGTTGTTATGGAAAACCGCAAAGGTAACATACAAGAGATTTTTGATACTCTAAATTTATCAAAGGGTAACGTTTTCACTATTATACATGAACATTTAGTTACAAGAAAGCTGTTTTCCAAATGGGTGCCGTGTTTTCTCACAACATAGCAAAAATAAGAGTCTCAGAGTATCTGTGCTGTCTGTACATGTTTTTTTAGAATAAGTCGGTATATAACTATGGACAAACCTCACAAAATGACTGAGTGGATTCATTACTTCACTTCGGAATCAAATCGGCAGATATGTGAGTAAATAGCATTCGGAAAGAGCCGTTCAAAGCAACTAAGGCGCCACAAACCGCCAAAAAGGTTATGGACTGTGTATTTTGTCAATCAAGTTGTTTATTGTGACGAGGAGTTTATTTTAACAAAATTTAATAAACAATTTTAAGTTTTTTTTGCGGAGAAATTTGAGAAAAAGGTAATGCTTAATGTTAGATAAATAAGATTATTTTAATCTAAACTTAAATGCTAATTTAAATTGCTTAAACAAGTCTTTTTAAATAAAACAAGTACATAATCAGTAATGAATATTCCCTCTCTAGCTCATATTACTGCTTGTATACTTGTCGGTATGCTTGCAAGTAAATTTTGGACATATCCTTGGGGAATTGAATTACATTCGTCCTGTGTAGCAAGCCGAAGCTACTCTATCGTATTTGGAACGGGATTTCTTTGTCGTATGTGGAGTTTTAGTTGATCCCACATATGCTCTTTTGGATTTAAATCCGGGCTAAGTGTTGGCAAATCCAATCTTCGAATTTGGACCTGATCAAGATAATTACTCAATATGGCAGCGGCATGTGGTCGAGCATTATCGTGCATTAACATGAATCTGTCATTTCCAATGTAACCAACAGATGGCAAAACATGATCTTATAGAATGTTTTGAACGTAAGAGTCATCATTCATCCTTTCAATCCCTTCCACAAATATGATGCGTCACTCCCAACTAATACCTCTCCAAAGCATTATGCCTCAAAAACTAACGGTCTGGGCGAAATTTTACGTAGCGAATCGTTCTCCAACTCCTCCGTAGACGCGGTTTCGACCATCTGGCTTCCATAACAGGATCGTGATGTCATCGGTGAAGAGAACTCTTTACCAGTTGTCAATATTCCACTAAATATGTGTTATTGCAAATTCTAAACGATAAGCTTTATGATTTTGGAGAAGACGTGGAACTTTAGCAGGGCGTCTAGGCTTTAAGTTTGCTTCTTTTAATCTCCGTCTAACTGTTTTAGAACTCACGTTAACTTGTCTAACATTTAGCAGCTCATTTCTGAGATGCATCGATATCAATGAGCAATTTCGTGTAGAATTAAGAACCAAAAAATGGTCATCAATTGCGGAGGTGCCTTGGGCCTCCTTGATCAAGCCTTCATACAAAATTTCCTGTCTCGTGGTACCTTTTTAAAGTATTCGAAACTGTAGATTGAATTTTCCTTAGACGTCGTGCGATATCTGTGTATACATCCTTCTTCGTACAAAATTACAATCTGTGCTGTTTGGGCTTGGGTTTATAGGAAGTTGAATCAAAATAATATTTAATTAAACTTGATAAATTAAACTAAAAATAGCCGAATTACTATGGTTTTTCCTTTACGTGAAAAAGGTTTTTTATGATAAAATTTACGAATGACACTAAACGCTGAATAAACGTCTAATAAATGTCAAAATACTTTAAACCAATTGAGTACATCATCCTACTATCTGAGTAATATCAATAACCTAAAATTGTTTTGAAATAATAGTGACTACACAAAAAATTGTAAAATTCCAAAATATTCGATATTTTTGTCCATGAGTTTATACATATTATGATACCACAATTTACAAATAACTTTCTATTTAAAATTTTTATTCTGTGTAAATTAATTATGGCTAATCACTTGTGCTTACACAATTTCAGTATGGCTGGGGTATAACTTAATATCAGTCCGAATCTGTTTATTCCTATCTCGTGATAATTATTAGATATTTACAATGAAAAGTTCGTCGGGTCAATAGGGGGACACTATAACTAAATTTAGTAAAAATTTAGTGTGACCCTGCAACAATTGTTCTACAAATTTTCTTAAGCAGTGCTGTTCAAATTATTTATTTATATCTTTTATTAGATAAAAAGTTAGGTGTGCTATATAAAATATACAGGTAGTGTAGATTAAAATTTATCATCTTGAAATTGTTTTAAAATGTTTGTTTATTCAAAATTATCTATTTATGGTACAAAGTAAGTAGATTTATTTTAAAGAATGGACAAAAATATCAAATATTTTTTATTATCATGGTTACTAAAAAATTATTTTAAATTTTGTTGAAATATAGTTATATAACATGAACAATAGTATATAATATGAACAATAATTTAGTTATATAATATGAACAATAAAAAATCTTTGAGAGCATCATCATCATCATCATCATCACTGGCTCGACAACCCTTTTTGGGTCTTGGCCTGTTCCAGGATTCTTCTCCATTCTGATCTGTTTCGTGCTTTTTTTCTCCAGTTTTTTAATTTTTAAGGTTGTTATATCATTTTCTATTTGTTCTAAGTATCTCAGTTTCGGTCTTCCTCTTGTTCTTTTTCCTACTGGCATCTGTTTGAATATTTTGTTTGGTATTTCGCCTTCTTCCATTCTTTCTACATGTCCTATCCAACGCAGCCGTCCTATTTTAATAAATGTTATAATATCCGGATCCTGGTATATTTTGTATAGTTCAGAGTTGTATCGTCTTCGCCATATTCCGTTTTCTTTTGTGCCCTTATATATGTGTCGCAAGATTTTTCTTTCGAAGGTGGCTAACAACGTTTCCTCTCTTTTAGCGAGTGTCCAGGTTTCTGAGCCATATGTGAGTACCGGTCTTATTAAGGTTTTATATATTTGGCATTTTGTCTTTCTTGCGACGTTATCTGATCTTAGGTGTCTAATTAAGCCATGGTAACATCTTTGAGAGCAAAACTTGAAAATCAACTAGTTCAACAGACTAAATTTTAAAACATCTGAAAACCCCGGAATTTAACATCATATTACACATACCTTTCATAGACTGTCATATTGCTTTTGATTTGATCTCTTCTGAGAGAAAGTATTTTCTTTTTCTTTCTGCTCCTTTCCTATTGGAGGTTGGATATCATCAAGGCTATTCAAACTTTATTTACAGCTCGGCTGCCCCAATGAAAAACACAGTATCTGCAGACATATATTTTTCGAGAAAAATGCAATTAACTTTAAAAGTTTCGCTGTACTTATCTATAAACACTATTTAAGTGAAATATTTTTTATTTAACTGTAAACAGAAACTAAAGCCTTAAGGACAGCTTTTTTCTTTTCTTCTGGAATTCCCCTAGTAAGTGTTAGTGGTGCGGGTAAGTAGTGCTCAGTTGCATATTTTTTTTTGCAAAAAGTCAAGTGCGGTGTTGTCTTCGGTAAAGATTGTTTTGAAAAATAGTGTTTTTGATCCTCTTTTAAAAGTCACTTCTACAACCAAATTTATTTAAAAATTTTTTAAGACATTGTTATTTTTTCTTGTGGATGTTCTTTTTTACTCCCATTTATATTATTTTTCGACCTCTAAAATTTCTAAAGCCTTTCTTGAGCATTTGATAACATCTTTCAAATTATTAAAATCGTATACGTTCTCAACTTTATGTATTTTCTTTTCAATATTTCCATGGTCTGACATATGGGTGTGACCTTTAGTTAAATATTTTATAGTTATTTCTTTTACTGATAAATCTGGACAGTTTAAAATCACAGTCAATGCCGAAAAAATCGTCCAATTTTTGTTTTGAGCAGAACAATTGTCTGCCCAAAAAATAAATTTTGTAAAATCACGTTCTCTATTTATAACTGTAAAAATTGAGTCAACAATGTTGGGTGCCTTTCGACCAGCCATTCCATCGTGCCGATATCTTTAATCCCTGGCATTATGAGAAGCAAAATAACTTTTTGTATGTCCATTGAGCATTGAGAAAAACTTTACATGTGCTGGTAAGGTTTTTGCAAGAACAACATCGGATTTATAGAATTCGTTAGCCTTTTTTGCTTTATTAATGTGAATTTTATAATTGTCTAGACTTTCCGGAGGTATTTCTTTATTTTCCTTGTCTGCTTTCTTTTCTAAGTTTTTGAAAACTTCACACTCTAGACATTTGTTCGATTTTGGCATTTTTAAAGAAATGTACATGTCCTTAATGGTAGACCTATACATTTCTATCGAACAATAGCCAGGATGTTTTTCTAGAACGTTTGAAAACATTAAAGTAATTAATGTTACCCAGAACTTCAGTTGCCAGCTGAAGTCCGTTTGAAGAGGTCTACCCTCCGGACGCTGGTACTCACGTGAGGCATAGTTATATGTTGCCTGAAGTTAAATCTAATAAAATCTTAAACATCCTTCATTTTTACCAACAATATGTACATTTTTTGGCAACTTTAACTTCTGTAAAGGGTTTTACCCTAATATTTTGGTGGTTCAGGCATGTTAACCTGCTTTTAACCTGATGATGGAATTATTATTCCGAAAACGTTTGTTATTTTGATGAAGCCCTTCTAAGGGTTTTTAAAATGTACCTACTTACAAAGAAATAGTAGTACTTTTGCACATCTGACATTCTTGCACTAGTATCGTCAATTTTTGTAATGTGGCCAATATTGTCAAATCTAGTTTCATCTGGTAAAATAAATTTAGATTGACGTCCACATACTAAGTTTGACACTAATGTAGATATGAATACTTATTCACTTTTCTCTTATCTTCGTGATTGATTGAACGAAATCTATGTCGGCTCATGCTTTCTCTTATAATGTACAATTCTTTATTCTCATCCTTCGACCAATACATATCAACTTGACGCGGAGTGTGATAACCAGATAATATATGCAATATTTTCAAAATCCTGACGTTATTCTGCGATGCATAAATATTTGTAAAATATAGAATGCTCTCAATTACTTATTTATCAAAAAAGAGTGAAAAAACTTCAATATGTGACTTACCTCCATGGTTGGCTTTTATATTGTCTAAATGTCAATCATACTGATATTGAATTACTACTGAGTACGAAGGAGTATCTGTTTTTCTCAACTTGGGACAAATTTGGATTTATTATTTTTGCCTGGTTTTTTCTTTGGACGTTTTGATCTGTGGTCCAATTATCATAATCAGAATCGTCAGAATTCCCAGTTACTTGTATTTCATATGTACCTGCAATATCCGATTTTATTTCTTCTTCACAAATAATATTATCATCAATGTCTTCTAGATCGAAAACTTCATCTGATTCCGGCGACACATAAACCACATCAAGTGAGTCAGCAGTTTTACAATCTGAGTCTCCTTCTAACAAAGCCATGAACTCTTTAGTAGTTAGTGCCCTCTTCATTTCATATTTCAAGAATTTACTACAATAAACAAAAAAAATACATTACTATATATAAGCACTCATATGATAATAGTTTAGTTAACCTCATTTTAATTTATTTGGAATATAAAACAAATAAACACAAAAAAAGTTTCAAATCAAGTTAAAAAAGAAAGTGTAATGACGATATCGTATGTTAAAATTTCGGATTGTTTATTTTAATGAAAAAAAAGTATTTTGCAAAGATTTCGGTTTTTTAAGTACTGTATTAGGCACTCTATAATAACAATAAAATTTTGCTTTATTTTGTAATCCGTTTGGATTTTTAATTTAATTTTGAATTAAATATTACACTAATTAAAATAGAACATGTTAAAGTTTTTATTAAGATTTCTTAAAATTTAAGTAAAAAAATAATTGAAAGCTGGTTGGTATTTTCTTAAAATCGTATAGAGATGGATGTTTCTTGATTTTTTAATTCGTTTTTTTTTTATTATATTATTGTTACCCGTAACATTTGTCTTGTTTTTTTTTTCAGATGATGAAAGCGATTATTTTGATTTTATTGACGTTAATATGCTCTGTACATAACTATAATATCCTCCTAATTAGCCCAATGGCTTCTCCAAGTCATTTTATCCTTGGAAACGAACTAGGTAGAGGTCTTGTAGAAGCTGGACACCAAGTAACAGTTGTTAGTCCTTACGAAGATAAAAATCCTTTAAAAGGCTATAAGGATGTCGTTTTAACAGGTTTAGCAAAACAAAAAAGAGGTAAATACATTTTATTTTTTACTATATTTCATCAAAACTTTCAAAATTCATTTTAAAATATGTATACAAACGGTTCTTATCTCTGCGAAGTTCTGGGTACGATTTATGATATTTTCCTTTTTTTCATTTTTAAATGAAAAAAATTGAACATAAAGTCAAACCGTTTATTTACTTTTGCAATGCTTCTTCGTCTTGTAAATCGCACATTTTATAAACTATATTTCCAATTGTATTATTTATACTAATAAAATCGCAGGTCGCTATCAGTCCGATGTGTTCGCTTTCTATAGAAACCGAAATCGTCATCGCCATCGTGGACGCGATCGCGATCGTGGTCCCCTAGATGTGTTCCCCGCTTTAGTTGAGCATATTGATACTTATTATTTCTCAGTATGTGGCCTAGATATGATGTTTTTCTAGCTTTCACTGTTCTAAACAGTTCTCGTTCCTTGCCTATTCTTTGTAGCACTTCTTCGTTTGAGGCAAGCGATATCCATAAAATCTTGAGGATTATCCGGTAGACACACATGTTAAAGAAATGGTTGATGTGTTAAGGGTTTAAAAGCAGTCAACGATCTAAGGAATGGATATAAACTACTTTTTCATCTTAAAAGATGACGAGAATAGCGCCATCGGTGAGACAGATCATGGGATCAGTATTTTGGGATTAAAGAGAAATGTTATTTTTAACTTTTAAGGGGACTGCCAGATAGCCCTTGGGAGAAGAGCCTAGCTTAAAAAAGAAAAAAATCTTTACCAGGACTATAAATATCTACTTAAAACTGTTTTGTAATGGGGAAACTAAAAGATATACAGAATTAATTACGAAGTATTTTCCCATTTTTCGCAGATTTGGATCAGTCAGACAGCGCCAACGTTTAAAGGAAAACGCTACAGGTGGGACATACCCGTTTTGCAAATCTGCTAAATAAAGTGTATTGATATAAGAAAAGATTATTTGTATAAAAAAATAAATTGAGTTTTTAACTATCAAGCTAAGAACTTTCCAGACCGCTACTTATATACACACAACAATTTTTTTAGAACCGAAGCTCCGAGTGAGATGTGTTTCAATGGAACAGTGGGACCCATGTTCGAAGATTCAACCGGTCACACTCCGTAATGGAGTGGTAGCTATCTGACCCTCAAGCTATAACCAACCACCCCTCCCCATCGCAGGACATAATATATGAAGTTAATTTTTACATGACTTTGGACTTGTGTCCCAAAATGTGTGTTCCGGACAGCAAGTCACGGACCTAAGACTCCCAGCCCGGATTGTGTGTGCTCAGTCACTCAGCTGCCGAATTGGCAAAATAATTTTTGTTCTCCTCGTCGGCTGAGCATCCGAACGGTCTAGCCATCGAGCCCACGTTTGTCGGTACGTGACCTCAATGTTCAAGTTCCAACTTAGTCCATTTGACCTACCTGAAGGACCTTTTACCTGAACGGCTTTTCTGCCTGTGCTACTTCACTCTACCATTGTGTACTGTATTAGTGCTGCATTGCTGCTGTAACACAAGGTTATAAGTGTTAAAAAAAAATAACTAAATAAAAGAAATAAAATATAAGGATAGGGTATTTTTTGGGTCTTCTGTTACTGCGTTTATTCGACTATTGCGTGGTTATTTCACTACATATATAACTCATCATTATAATAAAAATTATCGACTATGAAGTTTCAAGTGACAAGTCTCTTTATAATGACGTTTTAATTTGAACAAACAAACACTGACAATTTCACAGTATTGCTTAACAAATCAAACATTCCCTAATTTCACATATGGAAATTTAACTAAAATACATAAAATTATACATAAATTTATACATATTTTTATTTGTTTTAGCTATTTCTCCCATGGACATGGTCCACATGAATCAATTTTCAATAAGTAGTCACTTTGCTGAAGTTGGCAACCAAATTGTCAATAATACATTCCACCATCCGAATTTTAAACAGCTGATTAATTCGAACGAAAAATTCGATGTTTTAATTATACAAAACTTCAGAACAGACGCTCTAAATATTTTACAATGTCATTACAATGCACCACTAATTGTTTTTAGTATAACTGGACCAAGCTTTTGGGTAAATCCCATAGTCGGTAATCCTCTAGAACCGTCATATTTTCCAGACTTTTTCTTAGAGTATTCAAGTAATATGAATTTTTGGCAAAGGACGGTTAATTCACTTCTATTGCTATTTAACTATGTACATAAACATTTATATTTTATCCCTCAACAAAAAAAGTTCATGAGCGAACATTTTCCAAAATGCACTGATCAGGATGCAGCGTTTTATAACGCTTCACTGGTGTTTGTGACAGCTCATGAAAGCGCCAACCAACCTGTACCTCTAGTACCCAATATGATCAATATTGGTGGTCACCATATTAAGCCTGCAAAAACATTACCGAAAGATTTAAAAGAATTTATGGATAAAGCCAAGGAAGGAGTGGTGTACTTCAGTCTTGGTACAAATGTCGATCCTACTAATATGAGGCCAGAGCAATTACGAGCCATAGTCAATGCTTTGGGAAAAATAAAACAAAAAGTTCTTTGGAAACACGATGGAAACGTAACAAATTTGTCCAAAAACGTTCAATTAGGAAAATGGTTTCCACAATCCGATTTATTAGGTGAGTGATGACAAAAATTAATATTTTAATAAATTTTATGTTTATTATATGTACACATATACATGTATATACATGTATATCTAAATACATCAAAATTTTACATAAATACATAAAAAATTAAAAGGTTTCCTATCCTTTTAAAGAATACATCAGATTTGATCGTACTCGTTACTTTATTTTCATTGCATCCCAATTATTCAAAATCTGTAATACTGCAATAAGTTAGATATTAGATAATGTAAATAATGATCTTAACATAATGACCTCAATATAATGATATAATGGATGACTTGTTTGTTTGATTACCTAAGAATCTAGCAAACATCAAAATAAGAATAAATAACCTAAGAGTGATGAAACGAACAATAAGTTACTAGAATCATTATCGTAAGGGCAAAAATATTCATATTATATACATATTACTTAACATAATCAGATTCATTTAAAATCCACCCGATAAGACACAGCTAAATAGACTAACACATCAGCTAACATTAGCGCTAAATCAAGCTAATAATGACACCTCTATATGGAGAGCAACTAAAAAATTCAAGAAACCGACATTATCAATTCCTCCAATAAGAAAACCTGATAGAAGTTGGGCGCAATGAAATTGCTGTTGACAATGAAAAAGCTGATATATTTGCAGAATATTTAGAAAATATCATCATCATCATCAGTGGCATTACAGCTCGTTATGAGTCAAAGCCTTCTTCAGAACAATCTTCCATTTGCCCCTGTCTCTGGCAACTCTTCTCCATGCTTTTACTCCGATGGATTTTAGATCACCCTCTATCGTTATCTTGATACCTAAGTTTTGGTCTTCCTCTGGCTCGTCTTCTCACTGGTTCTCTTCGGTCGAAAATTTTTCTGATCGTTGCATCTTCATCTCGCCTAATTACATGTCCTACCCATCGAAGGCGTGCTAATTTAATATATTTTACAACGTCAGGTTCCCCAAAACTTCTATATAACTCAAAGTTGTAGCGCCTGCGCCACAAACCCTGTTCTTGGATTCGTCCATATATTTTTCTTAAAATTTTTCTCTCGAAACGTTAAAGCAATTCTTGGTCGTTCTGTGTAAGTGACCACGTTTCAGACCCGTATGTTAACACTGGCCTTATTAGTATTTTATATATGGTAACTTTAATTTTTCTGGGTAGTTTTGGGGCCATATGTTTCCTCAAGCCATAATAGCACTTATTGGCAAGCACTACTCTTCTTTTAATTTCTTCGCTGATATTATTGTCTTTGGTCAGCAGCAAGCCCAGGTAGACGAAGGAGTCCACACCTTCCAGTTCCAGATCATCAATTAATAGTCTAGGTATCTGGTTGCCTGATCTAGTACAATACATATACTTGGTTTTCTGTGCGTTTATTTTTAATCCCATTCTAAGTGCAGACGCCCTTAGTGATCGAAATGCTTCGATCAGAGATTCTGTGGACCTAGCAATAACGTCTATGCCATCTGCATATCCGACCACTTGTACAAATTTATTAAAGATGGTGCCATTCGTATTAATATGGCACTCTCGAATTACTTTTTCTAGTGCAAGGTTAAATAAGAGACACGACAGTCCATCTCCCTGTCTCAATCCATTTTTACAATGGAAGGGTCTGGAAAAGTCGTTTTGGATTCTGACTACACTCTCTACGCCTGTGACTGTAAGTTCCGTTAGTTGAAAAGATTTTGAAAATATATTTACCTCAAATTTAGGTCAAAACATAAATGATGATGTATTTAGCGAATATCTAGATGAACACTGCCAACTATCACCTCCAATAAAAGCATTCTCATCATTTGAGGTTCACAGAATAATAATGAGTAACAACTCTCACAAAGTCTCGGGATACGATTTAATCGATGGGAGAATCCTAAAACATCTACCCATGAAAGCAGTTCTGATGCTTACTATTATCTATAATAGAATGCTGCAGTTATATTATAATAATTGGAAAGCCAGGTAAATTGCCTACAGAACCTTATTCCTATGTTTCTATAATAACTCGAGAACATAATACCCGAACATCAGTTTGGCTTCCTTTAAAAATATTCAACAATCCAACAGTGTCATAGAAGAATAAATAAAATCAAGAAAAGTTTGGAAGAAAAGACTATGTGTGCCTCAGTATTTCTCGATATTCAGCAGGCTTTTAATAAAGTCTGGCATAACGGTTTGCTATATAAATTAAAATCTTCACTGCTTAGCGATATGTACCTTATCCTGAAATCCTATATTAACGAACGTCCGTTCCAAGTAAAAATTAATAATGATTTTCAATCGATCACACAAGCCAATCCGGAGTTCCTCAGGAAGTGTTCTCGGTCCCTTCCTGTACCTAATCTTTACTGCTGATATACCTATTACAGATGACGGTACAGTGGTGACTTTTGCCAATGATATAACCGTTTTAGTTTCAAACAAAGACACAGACATAGCATCTGAAAAGCTTCAAAATTACTTGAATACATTAGAGAATTGATTTTCAAAATGAAAAATTTAGTTAGTCTAAATAATGCCCCATTTCTGCTAGAGACGTTGTGAAATATCTTGTGTTGCATTTGGACCGAAAACTTACCTGGAAGCAACACATTAACGCCGAAGAAACTCAGCTCAATATAAAATTAAAACAAATGAATTGGTTACTTGGCAGAAAATTACAACTGCTATTGGAAAACAAAATACTGCTTTACAAAGTCACACTAAAACCAATATAGACTTACGGCGTAGAACTCTGGAGCTGTAGCAAGCCCTTAAACACAAAAAGTTTGCAGACCTTCCAATCAAAAACACAGCGTATGATAGCTAACGCCCCTTGATGTGTGAGCAATGCAACCATACACAATGACCTAGAAGCACCAACTGTAAAAGATATCATATCACTTAAAGCCAACAGGGCCTTCTTATTCTTCTTAAAGTGCCTATCCGTTCCGGATGTTGGCGATCATCACGGGTATCTTTACTTTGTTTATTGCAGCGCGGAACAGTTCAGTGGTAGTCGTGATATACCACTTTCGTAAATTTTAAAGCCAGGAAATGCGTCTTCTTCCCGGTCCTCTCTTACCATTTACTTTCCCTTGGAGAATCAGCTGGAGAAGGCCGTAACGTTCTTGATTTCTCATTACATGTCCTAGATATTCCAACTTTTTAGTTTTGACGGTCATGAGAATTTCACATTTTTTTCCCCATTCTATGCAGGACCTCCACATTAGTAACTCTGTCAACCGTCAGATTCATAGATGCAATAGTCAGCGTCCATGCTCCCATTCCGTAGAGCAGAACTGTGAATATGTAGCAGTTCAATAGACGGCATTTTGTTTTTAATGATATGTCCCGACTGTTGAAAATGGTTCTCATTCTAACGAATGCTGCTTTTGCTTTTATTATTCGCTGTTTAATTTCTGTTGAGTGGTCCCATTGGCTATTTAAATTGGTGCCTAGATATGTATATTGCTCGACTCTTTCGATATTCTGTTGGTTGATTGTAAGTTGAGCGTTTAGTATTGGTTTTTTACTAATTGTCATAAATTTGGTTTTCTTTATGTTAAGAGCTAGTCCGTCAACAGGGCCAAAATTCTTAATTCAACTCACCACAGCCAAATTATCAGTGAATTATATCAGTCACCAATGGAGGAACCAAGACTGAAGAGGACTTGGCCAGAAGACCTGGTTACATAGGTGAAAATAGAGAACTGTCGTTAAACGGTACCCCATCACATCTACTAATTACTCAATATGTTTATGAGTAGATTGTAAATATGCATTTAAAAATAAAAAAGATTCATTTAACACAACTAAGATGTCCCATTTTATTTTTTTTTTATTTAACGTATGCTAAATCACGGTTAAGTTCCGTGTATAAACAAAGAGGGCAATACATTACAAACGGTAAATAATAATAATTAATTATTTTTTTATAAACAACCATTTTGTTGACAAATATATTAAATTGACTATTTGGTCGCAACTAAGGAATCGACGAATTTCCACTGTCGGATGTGATCGGGAATTCCTCAACTAGATGTTTAACGGTTTGTCTTGCAGCACCATAATCGCAATTTGGATTGATACCCACCAGAAAGTAATTCGTCTAGGTTGGTCAAAACCCTATGGCTTGCTTGTAATACATGACATATTCCGAGAGGAAAGAGGTGCATTATTTTCCCATTCTGCTTGCCAACGATCGATTATCTTAGAGTTTCTTTTAACTAGAATTGTTGCGGAGTCTAGAGGAATAGAAGATTGTTTCTTGATCGAAGCCTACTTATGTATCTGCGGGTGATACCAACCTGGGGGACTGGAACTCAGAATCAGCTTTAACTTTTCTATACTCCTTGACAATGGTATATGTTTGGCGAGCATATGAAGAGGCTATGTGGCCCAGAGCTGGTAGTCAGTACTTTGGAATGGTCTTGATTTCGTCTGATATAACACGCGAGACCTGGTTTACGTCAACATGTTTGATATGCGGACTGTGACCAGTTTTATTTCGGTACTAGTCTTGTCGCCCATGATGACTTGGAAACATCTGTTGCATAGTATAGCATTAATGACATCAGTAATCGCCCTACATGGAATCGTTTGCATTCATTTATATAATAAATTAATTAATAAATTAACTAATAAATTAATAAAAATAGTAGATATTTTAAATTGTTTTTAAAATCCCTTTTCTACATAGTTGGTGTTACATACTATGTAGTGGAAGTCTTAGTCTAGGTATTACCGTATTTAGAATTATTGATTTTTTTAGAGAGCAATTTAAAAAGGCTTCCGCATAATTGTACACTTACCCCTAGAATAAATGAGTTTGAATCATTTCAACTCTTGACTTCCTGCTTATAGGGTTGATCGAATTTAAATTATTTTTGTTTAGGATTATTTGATTGATATTTAATTTTTTTTTGGGGTGATCATGACCCCCGTGACCACCCCCTTGGATCCGCCACTGGTTACGATTGCACTTGTTGTTGTTCGATGTCGTTTCAATTAGGCATATCGTCTTCTGGTTTCTGAATTTACGCACATGCAGATGCAAAGTTGCCATATTGATTAAAAAGTCAAAAAGTTCCTAACACTTGCAAATGTTTAGGAGTAATCTGTATTAAAAAGTTAAATAGTAAAAGTAAAATTAACGAAGGAAGTGCAAGGACACAAATCTAGTAAAAAATCAGGCAACGTACAAAACGAAAAACTGTTAAGATTCGGAGATTCAAGGCGCTAATAAAGCTCATAAAATTAACTGTTGAAAACGAAGAATAAGACGACGTTACGGTTGCTTTGGACACGTAAAGTAATGTTACAAAATATATTTATAGTCTCGAAAGATATTAGAATCGGTTCCTCTGATGAAAAGAAAGAAACGGAGTAGCGCAGTGTAACAATGACAGCAATGAATTTAGAAGATGCAAGAATATATAAAAATAAGTTTAACTTGAGTTTTATTTAGAGTAAAAATATAGCAAACTACATTTTCCCTAGAATATAGGAAGCGTATAGTTTAACCTTGTTGCATTGTCAAACTAGATTTTTTTTTCTATTTTAGCTCATCCGAATCTAAAACTATTCATGACACATGGAGGCTTGTTAAGTACGTTAGAAGCAGTTTATTATGGTGTCCCCATATTGGCTTTACCAGTATTTGCTGACCAAAATATGAACGCAGCCAAAGCTCAACAGGCAGCTTATGGTTTTAGCCTTCCTTTAGTAGAAGTAACTGAAGAGAAATTGACTAATGCACTACACGAGGTGTTAACAAATCCAAAGTAAGTTGTATTATCAAATTATGTTTTTTGTATTTTACATAAATATCTAATTTTATAGATTCAATACGAGTTTTTCTAGTTTGATCAATTTTTCTATTTCTTAACTGAATTCAATCTGTTTTATAGATATAGAGAAACCGTTAAAATCAGATCTAGTCTCTTTCATGATCGCCCTATGAAACCGATGGATCTGGCAGTTTATTGGACCGAATTCATCGTTAGACATAAGGGAGCGCCTCACCTAAGGGTAGGATCCATGGATCTTCGATGGTACCAATATCTGCTGCTTGACGTGATTGCAGCTGTATCCGTCGTTATCTTTCTTGTGATTACAGTATTATATATCTTTTGTGTTAGCTTGTGTTGTGTAAAACAAAAAAGAAAGAATAAATATGAATGATTTAATATAAATATTTATTAGTTTGAAATATTTCGTGTTTTATATATTTTTTAAATGGTTTAACTATATTCATTTTCACTGCGGTATATAAATAAGAGTAGTACACTTTTGTGGAAGTACTCTTTTAAAGTTAAGTTCACTTATACTTCAATCTCTACTAAAAGATCAGGCAGGCTTCAGTTGAAACCGAAATTGTGAGGATTAGGTCCTATTGCTAACAACATTTTTCAAGCAAGGCTACGAACAACACATGTAAATAGGCCCAATTATCATCAAACTTGCAACTGCTTATAACACTGTATGAATAAAGAGCTTAGGATTCAAGTTTTTATAGCTACCAAATGCAAAACGATGACCCATATGCTGAAACACATGCCTAACAGGGTCTGCCAAGTTTCAATGTTGGGATCACTCAGTAAATAAAAAAAAATGGGGTTCTACCAGCAGTGGGACTGCCGGTAGAAGTTATACTTCTATACACGCGTTCGCCGTTACAAATTTATATGGGAGTCAATCTGCACAATCATTACATATTAATGCTATAGTTAAGAGAGAGCAGAAAGAGAAACATAATTAGGTATATAGGTATATGGTGCATCGTTTGCTGTATATAAACAACATTTGACCTGTAATAGAAGTATAATCAATGAAGGATTGAATCAATATTTTGTTGAAAATGTGTAACGATAAGACTACCAAAGAGAATTGAAGTACTATTATAAAAATAATACCTCGATCAACCATGGGAGCTTATCGTCTATGCCTTACCTAGCTCAGTATCTCAAGTGTGAGTTCGTCTTGTCTTAAACTAGGAATTGAACCTGAACCCTTAGATGATAGCAAATAAAACAAATTTTAACCAATCATATTTATTAAAAAAAATAAAAAACAATAATCAACCCTGCCAATGCTTAACAATTAATTAGTGAGGATGATACTTATGGCGTCGATGAGCTGCTTGTGTGTCCTACTAATTAGGTGTTTACTCCGGAGAGCTGCAGTTGTAACATGTGGACGTAGCTTCCTAAGTAAGTTTAGTTAAGTCCTGTAGTTAGGTCCTCAAATGGTCAATAAATTTTCATGATTTAATTAGAATTTAGGTTAGGTCCTCCAATGGTCTTGAATAAAATTGTTAATAAACACGTGGATATGGTCAATAAAATATGGTCTTAAATAGAATCGTCAATAAAGCCGCCAATAAACTAAAAATACAACAATAACTTGTATGAGAGACACATCAAAAGGGGTTTAACTTCCTTGCCATTTTACAAAATTACAATTAAACAAATAGTGAATCTTCTTCCTCAAGTTCCGCTCCTATCGGAGATTGAAAATCATTCTGGCAATTATAATTTTGTTGGTTACTCTCCTGAATAGTTCAATTATACTGCATCCAAACCATTCACGGAGATTGCGTAGATACGAGATTTTACGTCTTCCTACGCTTCTTCTGCCTTTGATTTTACCCTGCATTATATTCCTTAGTAGTTCGGATTTTTCACCTCTCATGATGTGTCTCAAGTATCCCAGTTTCCTGATTCTTATGGAATTTAAACTTGTTCGTTTGTTTAGCGATCCATCCATGATATTTTTAAAATTCGTCTGTAACACCACAGTTCGAATGGTTCTAGGTTCTCAATGTTGGGTTTTTTAAGTGTCCAAGCTTCAACTCCATACAAAAGGGTAGAGAAAATATAACATCGAAGCATTCTTATTCGGAGCGATATATTGATATCGCGATTACAAATTAGTTTTCTTATTCTATTAAAAGTTGACCGTGCAATTTCAATGCGGCATCTTATTTCTTTTGTCTGATCAGTATCTTCTATGATCCATGCTCCAAGGTATTTGTACGAAGATATTTGTTCAATTTCTGTATTATCTAGTACTCGCTTAACTTTGATGTTTTGTGCTTTTGTAAATACCATGAACTTGGTTTTCTTCAAATTTATTTTTAGTCCATAATCGTTGCAATATATATTTAGTTGTTCAGCAAGGTGTTGCAGTTCTTCTTGTGTTCCTGTCAGAAGGACGCTATCATCAGCATATCTTATATTATTAAGTGGCTCACCGTTTATTATAAGGCCCTCACTGACGTCGGCAAGAGCTAATTCTGAGATGGCTTCACTGTATAAATTGAATAACAAGGATGATAAAATACACCCTTGTTGGACCCCACGGCGAATCTGGATATCCTCGGTCAGTTCATTTTCAACTCACTTTTGCTGTTTGGTTCCAATAGAGGTTACTGGATAGAACATTATGATACTTTCCTCTTTCTATAATTAGTAAATCATCTGCAAAGCTCTGCATTTCTATCCCCTGTGCGTCAAGGAACAAGATCAAGTCATATACCAGGAGTGATCATAGAAGGAGACGTGTGTATTTACCTACAATATCATGTCCAGACAAAGGTAGAACGTTTAAGCCATGTCGAGGTACAGATCTATCATTATACCTGCTCGGTTTAGATTTTGATTCTTTGTTACCGAAAAGGCATATTACGTGGTTTTTAATAAGATAGATTCTATTTTCCATCCAACGAGTTTCACTGATACTCAACAATGTTAAAACAGCGCGCATATTTAATTTCACATGAATCCGGTACTGTCCAGTGTTTATGAGTTACGTAATGATACTTAAATAGATATACAGGGTGTTTCAAAAGGGTATGTTATAAATTAAATCACGTATTCCGGGGACAAAAATAAATTGATCGAATCCAACTTACGTTAGTACAAAACTATACACAAAAAAAAGTTACAGCCCTTTAAAGTTACAAAATAAAAATTGTTTTTGACATTTTGTAATAAAAATTGACACATTACTCTCTTGTTCCGAAAGCATTTTTCATACAAAAGAAACAACAAAATCTAAGAGCACAGAAAAATTTTAAGGGGGGTGTGCAGCCCTAAATTCCGCCAAACTTTTGAGTACGTTTAACTCAAATAAATTTTGTGGCATCATTAGTTTAACACATTATTTTTAAAACTTTTTTGCCTCTCATCACTTTTTCGAAAATCTAGTTTTTTCCTAGTTGGCCATCAAATTACAATTAATTTCTAAGAATACAATAATTATAAACAGTTCTATCAATAATAGTCAATAATTTGAACCTATGATTTATTGTGTGAATAAGATTAATATTAAAAATTTTGATATTACAATGGCCTACACATTTCAGGAAATGGCAGATATGTGTTTAACTTTGGGTAAGTTGGATCAGATTAAACTATGATTTCAATAAACTATCGGGAATATCGTAGGTGAATGTCAAAGAAATTTTACAGCAGCCGCAAGGTGTTATGCAGTAAAATACCCCAATCGAAATACACCCGATAGACGATTATTTCTGATCATTGATCGTCGTTTACGGAAAACGGGTACATTCCAACTGCAAGTTGCTGGAAATTAATAGTGGTCGTTCAATAATGAATGCAACTGATGAAGAGATTTTAGAAATCATTGAAGAAGTACCTGAAACAAGTGCAAGGGTAATAGCTGCTTAACTAAATGTTCCTCACGTAAGGGTTTGGAGGCATTTGAAGGATCAGATGCTTAAACCCTATCACTTAACAACGGTTCAAGAGTTATTGGTTGAAGATTATCCTAAAAGGATTGGATTTTGCGATTTGTTGTTAATGGAAAACACTGGAAACGTTAATTTTATTAGAAATATTTTGTTTACCGACGAGGCTACCTTCAATAGAAATGGAATAACAAATATATAACGAGCACATTTGTGCCGACGAAAATCCTCACGCCAAAAAAACGACTCATCACCAAAGGACTTTCAAAGTTAATGTTTGGGCAGAAATTGTGGATAACAATCTAATAGGCCCAGTATTTCTTTAGAACAATTTAAATGGTGATCATTACTGATCATTATTTGTGGTTCTGAAGTGAATATTGCAATAAGGCAAAATATGTGGTTTCTACAAGATGACGTTCCACCGCATTACAGTAATGAAGTCCGGGAATACCTTTGCAGGCAGTATCCTGGTCGGTGGATTGAAAGGGGTCGTGACGCACCTATTTCTTGGCCACCCAGAAGTAAAAGTCTTAACCCCATGGACTTTTGCTTTTGGGGGTTTATGAAAGAGAACGTGTATTCTATAACAATAGAGGACGAACAACAATTGAGGGTTAGAATAATTGAAGCTGCAAATCAATTTCGTCAGAAAAGAAGGATTTTTCAGCGCATTCGGTTTTCCTTATTAAAACGATACCGAATGTGTATTGAAGAAAAAGGGGGTCATTTTGAACATTTATTGTAATATCATATTTATAGAGGTTATAGACTTTTTGTACTTTTTAATTCATTTAAGCCATTTATTTAGTTGCACGTAATTTTTTAAAGGTTAATGAAAAGGGCCGTAACTTGGCCCTAAACTCGACCGTAAACTGTTTTTTGAAAAAAGTGATAAGGGGCAATTTTTTTTTAATAATAACGTGTTAAATTAATGCGGCCACAAAATGTATTTGACTTGAAGGTACTGAAAAGTTTGGGGAATTTAGAGCTGCACACCCCCGTTAAAATTTTTCTGTGCGCTTAGATTTTGTTGTTTCCTTTGTATGAAAAATGCTTTCAGAACAAGAAAGTAACGTGCTCATTTTTATAACAAAATGTCAAGTAGTTTAGGAGATAATGCAAAAAAACAATTTTTATTTTTCCAACATCAAAGGGCTGTACCTTTTTGTGTGTTTACTTTTGTACTAAAGTAAGTTGGATCCAATCAATTTATTTTTGTCTCCGAAATACGTGATTACCTTTTTGAAACACCCTGTATTTTAAATCTTATGAATTATCTATGAATATCTTATTTCCACTTTTACTATCTTTATGCAGCTCTTTAAATAAAAATTTAGTGATTTGTTCAAATTGGATACCAACAGAACGATATATTAGTAACATTATGTAAGTGTTTCAAATTTAATATTATTAAGAAAACGTTTGCTTATTTTATTTTAAACCAAAGTCCGGCGCCTTTGTTTTAAAATACTCATGCCATGACCTTTGCAAGCAAGTAGCAATGGTTTTTTATTAGATTCCAAAGATTGATGATATCAATATTGGATAATATTTATTTAATGTTGTGAAAATCAAAATTTTATAAGACATATTTACTAATATTAGAACTATTGCACAAATTGCAAATTCCAAGAAAAAACGCAATAAGCTTTATGTTAATTTACCCAAAATAGAAGTACCTACATGTAAAAATATTTCATATATTTTAATATGTATATGCATCATAAACAAACTGGCAAAGTCCCCTACTGGAAACAATTATTTATATTTGGTGTCCAATTTTTTGTAATTATTATAGTTAAAAAATTACACTGTATCATCAATCAAGAATATGATTCAATATCGTGAATAAATGTCCTTGGATATTCTTGTTATATCTCGACCTTTATTCAGGTAGTTCTCTTGTCTAGAAGTGAGGTGGTCATGGCCATTGTAATTGCAATGCTCATGTCTATTTCATCCTAACGGTTGGAATATATGTAATTAAAAAATAATAGTTTACTCCATAAAATAGTGTAATACCTATAGGTGTTTTGATTTCGTGCATGTTATTTAAAAATTTTCAACTGGAGCAAATAAGACGGTGAGTCCAAGGTGTTTAGTTGATTTTCACAACTGTTATTTTTTATAATTGAGTATTTGAGTATGCATGGTATTGCATTTATTACCATAATTATCATATGATTAGTGTTTAAAAAATATATTGTTTTAAGATGTAATGCACAAAGAAGAAATTGTGCACTATTACTCTATACCAGCGTTTCTCGACCTTTTATCATTTGCCACCCAATTTTCCATAATTTGTTTCACCTCGCCTCCTCTCGTACAATATATGTTATTATATTAATTATTATGTATATTAATTACCAAATTACCGAGAATAAGTAAATTTATTTATATGTGGCAAAACCGATCCAGAACCGATGTCTCTCTTCGCGAGATGTTCCGAGTTATTTCGAATATTCTTTATACCATCTGCATCTTCTCACTAATGTCTAGAGCCTGACCCACTACTCTGAGCCGCGTAATGTAGGTTGTCTATTATGAATTTGAATCGGGAAAATTACTGATAGACTCAGGCATGACGTCCGACATCGTATAATCATTTTTTACTAAAATAGATGTTATAATAATTATTTTTCTTCCAAAAACGAATTGTAATTAGAACAGGCAATTTTAGTTCTATCATATATTGATTTAATAACTCCTTTTTTAACATTTATGTTGTGATTTGATTTATAATTTGGATATATGTACATATGCGCAACAAAAAGTATTAAAAGCCAGAGCTTTTCGAGGAACTAACCATCATTTAATAAATAATTTTTATATAACTGTGCTGAATAATGTATTTCGAAACGGGGAAATTATTCATTTATAGATATTACAAAGAAAAGGTCTCTAAAACGTTTTTAAGCAAGCCAAAAAAATCACATTACAAGGAATGAATGAATCAAATATGTAGCACCTTTTTCTAGATGTATTATTCAAAAACAAACTGAAGTTATTACTATAAACAGGGATCTGTATAGCTGTGGCTATGCTTGACTTAAATAAAACAACGATTAGATAGAAAAAAAATCACAAATATTAAAATTATCTATATTTTTTAAATGTTAGTATAATTTGGTACATTGATTTTTATATTTAATATTTTCTAAGTAAGTTTTTATATAAATAAATAGTCTATATATAAATGTACCATTAGATGAAACTTTGAAAACAATTAGCACCAAATTGTAAAATGATAGATTAACAACTAGAACCAAATTAAATGTGTCAGCTATAACGGAGCTGTTGACATTATCTACTGACAACACTTATTTTCATCTAAACAATGATTTCTATAAACAAAATTTTTGGGCTGTGCTTTAAATCCATAATTAGCTAATATATTGATGGAAGACTTCAAAACAAATATTCCTAATCAAAATTTAAAGCTCACAATACGTTGAAAATATGTAGATGATCTGTTGGAAACACTTTTGATTAATATAAATAAAAGGTAAAAAGGATGAGTCAATAAAACTTAGAATGGAAAAGAAATAAAATAAATCGTTGCCTTTTCTGGATGTTTTAATCTCAAAGGAAAATAGTGGATATGGGACGCATGAATACAAAAAACCAACACATATGAACATAATTATATCTAACTTATAAATCAAATCACAACATAAATGTTGATATGATTTATTGACTCCCATAAAGGGAGTCATTAAATCATTATATGATAAAACTAAAATTGCCTGTTCTAATGACAATTCGTTTTGAAAGAAAAATAATTATTAACATCTATTTTAGTCAAAAATGATTATCCGATGTCGGACATCATGCGTAAGTCCAAAGAAAATAGACGTTTATAATTAATAAGCGTCTATATTCTTTGGTAAGTCTGTCAGTAATTTCCCCGATTCAAATTCATAATAGGCAACCTACATTACGCGGCTCAGAATAGTGGGTCGGGCTCTAGACATTAGTCATCTACTAAGTTCTCAGTTCTGAGTTCTTTCTGATCAGTCGCGTTAATCCTATGTACAGTTCGTTGCGAGATATTTCGGTTTTAATCTTCTAGGTATTTGTATACAAGGTCGGACTTATAAACTGATACATTTTATCAAAATTACGGCAATCCCACAAAGTAAAAGAAAATAGATATAAGCAATACTTTTATATTAAAATATATATTTAACTTTTAACAATTGTTAATTGTTAATAATATGTCATGGATGATGTTATCAGTGATTGTATCAACAAGTGCACTTTTTTCATTCCTTTTATTAAAAGATATGTAGATGATTTAGTTTTGGCACTTCCTAAACACAAAATTTATGAAACAGTCAACATTTTCAACAATCATAATCAACATATACAATTGAGTATGTTGAGGAAGTCGTAGATAATTCTCTACCATTCTTTGACATGAGAATTGCAAGAAATACAGACAATAAGATGAAAATGAACCTTATAACAGGATTAAAAGAACGTGTTTTAAAGCTTTCTCATCCAGATTATCTACAAGAAATCTTCAATTGTTAAATAATATTTTAATTGAAAACTCTTATCCTCCAGATATGCTACATAGGATGCTTTTTTCTAATATTGTTAATATAAATAACTTAACACTTTTTTTGCTAAATCTCAGAACATTGTATCCAACAATCAGAAGATCTATTATCATTCATTACCTTTTATGCCATCATTAACACCTAAATTAATACAAACACTAAAGGTTATTGACAATATAAAAATAGCAACAAAAAACATCAAAACTATTTCATCTTTATATTCCAAAACTAAGTATCCTATAGACAAATTAGATAAAACAAATGGAGTATACAGCATTAGTTGTACTCAGTGTGAAGCTGAGTATGTTGGTGAGACCGGAAGAAATCTTTCAAATCGCATTATTTCTCACAAAAGTGATTGCAGAATTAAAAAACCATCTTGTGCTTTGGCAGAACATGTAATCGATAAAGACCATATTATGAATTTTGATATTAAAATTTTATGTAGTGAAAGTAATAAATTCAAAAGGACTTTTTTGGAAATGGTTTGTATTAGCAAAAGTGATAATAATTTAGACAAAAGATCAGAAATTCAAAATCTAAGCAAAATTTATAATTATATTATTTCTTTGTAGTTTATATATAAAACCTGTAAAATATCACATTTTGATTTAATTTTCCATATATTTGTTACATTTTTTCAGACATCTATCAATGGTGAATAAATCTTCTTTTTTGTTACTAAACAAAAAAGAATTTTTAAACAAAATTTTATTTTTGGCAATACAATTGCTAAATTATTTTGAAATTTTGTATACTATTAATATGCAAATAGATACTTGTTCTTTGAATTTTGAAGATTTGCAAATTTTTGACCTCTGTAACGATTCAAAATTTAAAAGTTACGTCAAAGAATTTCCAAGATATCTATTAGGAATGTTAATTATAAAATTATCCATCATTCTTTAATAAAATAAAATTAGAAAATGAATTAAAAGTTTTATATGCAGATCCAAATATTTTTCCAAAGGTGGGATAAGTTAAAAGATATGTATAATTTTGTATACTGCAATTCAGCACAACAAACTGTTATCGAAATCAATAAATTAATGTTTTTAAATCTCTCATTACCACCAACTTCTGAGTCAAATGACCGGGATTTCTATTGCCTAAAAAGAATCAAAACGTATTGTCCAAACAACAACATGAAACAGAGAGAATGTCAAGCTTGTCTCATGTCAACAGAAAAAAAAAATTTTAAATCTCTCAACAACTAATAAATTTTACGATGACATTATAATTTATTTCGCTACTTTCAAACAACGTAGACTAGAGTTAATTTATAGACATGATAAGGTTCTTAATATATAGGGAAAAAAACAAAAAAATCGGTTGCCTGTAAAGTCGGTTTTACGGGCGAAGATTTTACGTGACAACGTCTTTTTCTCGGTAGAATATTTATTGATATGAATATTATTAAATTGCACAATAGGAACAAGGAATTGAATGAAAATAAGAATTGCACAAATTTTAACTATAGAAATATATTTTGTTTACTAAAACATCGTAAATTCAAAAACTCATAAAAATATTCATAAAGGAACCTGGATGATACCTGGTACTAATAAATTTAATCAAATTGATCACATATTAATATTTAAGCGGTGGGCAACCTCCGTAACAGATGTTAGAACATATAGAGGCGCAAATTGCGATTCGGACCATTTCTTGGTTATATCGAAGATAAAACAAAGAATATCAATGGTAAGAAAAGAGAAAGGCGCCAAACAAAGAAAATGGAATACATATATGTTTAAAAATCCTAAAAAGAAGAATGAGTACCAGCAGAAAATAAAAGTAATATTAAGTGAAAGAGGAGAACAAAACAACATTGAAGAAGAATGGAATATCATCAAAACGACAATTACAAATATGGCAAAGGAAACATTGGGTGAAACCTCAAGCCAAAGAAACGAGGAATGGTTTGACCAAGATTGCCAACAAGTAATAAATAGCAAAAATATAGCTAGACAAAAATGTCTACAAAGGGATTCCCGATCGAATAGAAAGGCATATGAAGAACTCAGAAAAGATGCAAAGAAAATATGCAGAAGGAAAAAGAGAGAAATGTTGAATAGAAAAATACAACAAATTACAGATTATAATAACAGAAGAGAGGCTAGAAAATTTTACCAGGAAATCAAGCAATGCACCCAAGGATACATAACAAGATCAACAGTTTGCAAGGACAAAAATGGGGCAATTATCAGCGAGAAAGAGGAAATAATGAAAAGGTGGAAGGAGCATTTTCAAGAGCTGTTAAACCCAGAAAAAGAACAAAACGAAGATGAAGAGATAATTCACCACACAGCAGAACAACTAGTTGAGCAACCAACATTGGAAGAAACGATAAACGTCATAAAACATCTAAAAAATAACAAAGCACCTGGCACAGATGGAATAACTGCAGAACTGATAAAGAATGGTGGACATGCGCTATGGAGGCGTATCCATAAACTAATCGACCGCATATGGACACTAGAAGTCATCCCAGAAGATTGGAAAGTGGGAATCATACTTCCTATGTACAAAGGGGGAGACAAACGACTCTGCAAAAATTATAGGGGCATAACAGTTTTAAATGTCATCTACAAGATATTATCAGGAATTATATATAGCCGCCTGGAATCGTTTTCGGAGGAGATTATTGGTGAATACCAATGTGGCTTCAGACCAAAGAGGTCAACTATTGACCAAATACATATGTTAAGAGGTATACATGAAAAATGTGTTGAATATAACATACCTATTTACAACTTGTATATCGATTTCAAACAGGCGTTTGATGGAGTAGATCGACAAAAGATGTTAAAGCAACTATCTATGTTAGGGATACCCAATAAGTTGGTTAAACTTATACGAATGACTCTGGAGGGTTCCAAAGCTATGGTGAAAATAGATGGAGATATGACGCAGGCCTTTGATATTGAAAATGGAGTTAGACAAGCCTTATCAACAACACTTTTTAATCTAACTTTAGAAGCTGTTGTTAGAAAACTGGATATAAACGGCTGTATTAATACAAGATCTATGCAAATATGCGCATATGCGGATGATGTTGCCATAATAAGCCGCAACAAAAGTGTATTCAGCGAAAAAGTTATAGAACTGAAACGAGAAGCTGCTACGTTTGGTCTATATATAAATGAAAGCAAAACAAAATATATGGAGTGCACAAAATCGAATGAACATGAGAATCTGAAGGTAGACAACCATACCTACAAATATGCCTCCACTTTTCCCTACCTAGGCTCAATAACAAATGACAACAACAACATCAGTCAAGAAATACAAGCACGGATTCTTAGCGGTAATAAGTGCTTTTATGCATACAAAGACTTAATGAAAAGTAAGTTACTGAATCGTGAGTCTAAGCTGAGAATCTACAAAACAGCAATTAGACCAGTGGTCACATATGGATGTGAAACGTGGACCCTCTCAACCACTGATGAAAATCATTTGAGAATATTTGAGCGCAAAATACTAAGGAAGATATTTGGACCAACCCAATGCAGCGATGGTTCGTGGAGAATTAAAATGAATCACGAGCTGGATGAACTAATGCAGAGCGCAGATATTGTCAGATTTGTAAAGTCACAAAGACTAAACTGGCTTGGTCACCTAGAAAGAATGCCAGATAATCGAGCTGTAAAAGTAGTCCAGAGATGGAAGCCCCAAGGAAACAGAACAAGAGGAAGGCCCCGTAAAAGATGGATAGACGACGTAGAGAGGGATCTTAAAACCATGAACATCAGGCAGTGGCGAAGGAAAGTATCCGACAGGGCAGAATGGAAGAACATTGTTAAGCAGGCCAAGACTCACAAAGGGTTGTAGCGCCATTAGAAGAAGAAGAAGAAGACTAAAACATTGTACATGTAAACTTAAACTTAACTAATTTCCAACGCGCCTAATTCTCTAGTGCTGCGCGCGCAGCGGACCGATCATGTTTGAGTTGGAGAGAGACGCAAGGCATTCGCCGGTCCGGCGGGCCTCTCTCTCGTTCGGTGACTCATCGTAACAGACGTGAGCGGGCGTTACACTTTTTCATGAGTGACTCCGAGCCACAACCTAATTTAAGACGTTGTCACGTCAAAATTACTATTTCCAATTGTGTCTACCAAGTATGGTCACATGTATTTGCCTACATATTAAATAATAATAAGTACAGATAATGTTATGTGACGTTCACTTCTGATTATATATATTTTTAATTTTAAAGAATCAATTTGAAAATCAAAACACTTATTCAGATCGAAGGTTCAAATTTTTGCTAAATAAATTTGAAATTAATTAAAATTTGTAAATGTAAATGGTAAAGTTGAAAATTAAAACATTTACTAAAATTGGAATTTGAAATTCTTGCTAAACACAGTTAAATTCTAACTCCGCGCGTGGTGATTGGTCGGTTTAGTTCGTTTGTTTGGTCGCCCTGTTTTGACAGGTTAGAAGTTATAATTTGTTATTTTAAATGTTTGACTAGCAATACGCGCTGTTTCTTCTCAATCGACTGAATTACGATTGATTGCAGAGTGATTTAAACTAATAATTTACTTAACACTATCAACATTTGTCAATAGTATGACATAACCTATAAACTCAGTTTCTCAACTTTTGTGTCAATCTAACAATTAATCAATCAATAATAGTTTACGATAATGAAATATTAGTGTACAATTATTTACCTTTATTGTTGTAGTTGTTGTAAATGACGAATCTAAGCACTCCACATTTTCACTACAGACACAGCTGACGATACTTTCAACGATTTTCAACTTTAGCGATTCAACGCGCCGAATTCTCTAGTGCCGCGCGCAGCGGACCGATCATGTTTGAGTGGGAGAGAGACGCAAGGCATTCGCCGGTCCGGTGGGCCTCTCTCTCGTTCGGTGACTCACTATAACAGACGTGAGCGGGCGTTACACTTTTTCTTAAATGACTCCGAGCCACAACCTAATTTAAGACTTTGTCACGTCAAAAATGATGATTGAGCCTTTTTATTAGACGGGATACCTATCTGAAGAGACAAAAAACCTTGCCGACCCTGTCTCTAAAGCCACGAGCCGCCACTGGGAGATAGTAGTATTGAAAAACTACCCATCAGAGGCTTTGAATGACAGATGGAGAAAGATAAGGCGAAGAAGTAATCAACAACATCAGATACTCTGCAGATACAGTCCTTGAGCCCTTGTTAGGGCCTGGTTACACTCTAAATATTATTAGCTATACAATCTCCAGACATTAGTAAATCTAGTCAGTGAAGCAAGTTATCGGAGAGGCCTTAAAATTAACATTTCAAAGACAAAGTGGATGGTGGTTGGAAAGATTAATCGGAAATACATTTTCAGAAAGACGCACCCTGGTTCAAATCTCAATTTCCTTTTTTTTGCTTAGCTCATATGACGTTTTCAGTGTCCAAAAAGGGATAAAATCGTAGTTGAACTTCGTATTGAAATCCGACCGTTGAAACAGAGAACAGCGACAGAAGATTACGTGTAATGTTAACTTATGTTTTTTCGTGGTTTGGTTTTTTTAGGGTTTTCTTCTAATGTTATTCTTTGAAAAGAAAAAGTTTTTATTTATTCAATTACATAATTATTATCTACCTTAACATGTAATGTATTATAATATGTTTTTAGTTTATCATCATCAACATTTGGCTCTACAACTCTATGTGAGTCTTGGCCGCGTTTACTATTTCCCTCCATTGTTGTCGGTCCTGAGCAGTTATTTCTCATTACTGTATTCCCTTTTTGCGTAGATCACTGGCTACTGCGTCCTTCTATCTCTTTCTTGGGCGACCAACTGACCTCCTGCGATCGGGCCTTTCCCAGAATGTGGCGTTCAGGAGTCTTTCGCCACCCGATCTTAGTAAGTGGTCCGCCCATCTTATTCAGTTTATTTTAATGTAGAGTACTATGTTTTCATCTCCATATACTATCTGGAGTTCATCATTGTGTCTTCTTCTCCATTCTCCTGTTGTTTCTTCTCTGCAAGGCCCATAGATTCTGCAGTATCTTTCTTTCTAGTACCAGTAATTTTGTCGTTTCCCGCTGGTTCAGAGTCCATGTCTCGCTTCCATACGTTATTGTGGGACGAATTATTGTCTTGTACACTCTTATTTTTGCTGGTATTGAGAGTATTTTTGATTTAAGTACGGTCATTAATGAGTAATATACATTTAAAAAAAATAAATTTTAGTTATCTTATATTAAACTTAACACTAATCTTAATTGCACCTATGATTAAATAATATCTACATTGTTGCTGGATAATATTTAAACAACTTATTTTCTAGATAATATTAGATTAATAGTAAAATAAGTAGTCTAAATATAGTGCGTAGTTCAATGTTGAACCAATACATGTCGCCTTTTGAGTTATTGTGTGATAACAACTTAAAAAATTTTCACTCGATACCTTGTCTGTTATAATATACAGAGTGTTTCACGACGAGCTTGCACTAGTTGTACATCGGAAACTACTTGCCCGATAATTAGTTTATTAGGATTACAAGTTATGACAAACTTAAAGAAAATATTTTGACAGACATTTCACTTCCGGTTATACCGGAAGTAAATAGCAACTTTGTTATTTTAAATAGAACACCCTGTATATTATTGCATTTTTAGATTCTGCGTAAAATTCTACACAAAATTGGTATAAAGTAGCATAGGTCAAAACTTCATAATTTTTGAGTTATATATATATTTTTTTTAATTTTGACAGATAGAGACAAACTTTTCAAATTTCATCAATTTACGGTCATAATACTTGAAAAAATTTTCACGCAAAGAGTAGGTAACGTTATTTTAGTAATTTACATCGAAATCGAATTTCTAAACACAGGGTGTTCACAAATGATACGCCATTTCTTTAAACCTTAGACCACAGTAAGTCAATCATTTTAAATAAAATAGCCTTTCATATGTGGAGAAGTTCAGGCAAACTTTCGATGAAAGGCACCAATTATACGGGTTTGACGAACCGTCAGGAATCAGCCGACTTAAATCAAGGAAAAGGTTTATGAGAAATGTCAGCGTCGAACCACCCGAACTGTTCCCCCTACATCCAGAACGACCTAATGGAATGAACCTGGACTGGAGAACCTGGCGGACACTGAATCGCATACGCACAGGTGTTGCCCCTGTAAAACAGAACCTCATTAAATGGGGCATCAAGACAGACAGCGACGCACTTTGTGAATGTGGGGAAATACAGAACGTGGAGCACCTGAGAGTATGCAGACTTTGCCCATCACAGTGCACCCTCGATGATTTATGGCTCGCAAATACAAAGGGTGTACGCGTAGCCCGATATTGGGCAGAACAACTGTAGTCGGATCCAGACACGAAAAAGTAAGTAAGCCTTTCAATTAGTATTAGGATTCTCTATACCTAAAGGAGATACTCTTGGAGATAATTATGGTTTAATGTTAAAGATAAAATATATACTGTTTTATGTTAGTAGGCCGTGGATAAAGATGTCATAATTGTAATTATTTTGTGATTATTGACACTTTTACAAAGTAATAGAAATGGCTCGTTTAGAATTAAACAATGAAGAATTCGTAAATTGAATAATATTGAGTGAATATTAAGTAAATTTACTTCAAATATATTAAGATATCTTTTACTCAAAAAAAGTAGTTTAAGTTATCATTATACTACAACCTAGTTGTGAAGAGCTACAACCTAGTTGTGCCTGATCATACAAAAGACTTCTAAACTCCTATCGCCCCTGAAAACCACGTACTCTCGTTAAGGGTTGATTTACTTCGCTCCAGTAATGCGACTTATGCCTATTAAATATTCCGTTTCTTTGTAAATTTTGATTCATCACACCATGTTACTATTTTCCATTTCTTTACCATTCCTTCTTCTCGGAATCAAAATCACACAGCTGACCCAGATAGATTCCAAAATTTTGTGCGTAGAAATCCACATTTATCTCTAAGAATTCCAGAAGCCACGTCACTAGAACACCGGAAGTCGAACAACATAATTTAACAGGACTAACGTTAGCATCAAAAAATTTATTGTCTTTATGGAACATTTTATCAAGCATTCTAAATCCACCAAGAAAGAGCCCAGTTCTTTTATTACTCAATAATCATAACTCACATGCGAATATTATTGTTGTCGAAAAAGCAAAATAAAATAATGTTATTATGTTATGATTTTCTCCTCATTGCTCCCATCATCTGCAACCCTTAGAGGTTGGGCTCTATGGTCTCTTTACGAACTATGTGAACAGAGCACACACAGAATAAATATATCAGAAAAACTTTACTTTTTGGTGTTAACAATTTGGAAAATGAAATTTTTAATGTTTTGTAAAGTTTCGTACTGTTACAACCTGCCTCAATAGATGTTACCACTAACTCCAAGCGCGGGGTAAGTTGTAATATTACACTTTTTTGGTAAACTGCTAAACTGTTCTTTAGTTCAATTCTGTTTAAAACGAGTTAGAGAAGCTTTGAATGTTTAATTAGTGATAACTGGGAAAATCGATATCAAGATATAATATAATAAAGCAGGAAGGAAGGTTTAGATATCTGGGAATATACATAACTAGTTACGGAGATGTTGAAAAAGAAGTACGACAACAAAGCTTAAAATCAAGTAAGGCTGCGGGATCTCTTAAGGACAAAATCTGGAAGAATAAACACCTAAGACAAGACACAAAAACAAGAATCTATAAAGCAGCAATTAGACCTATATTAACATACACGGCGCAGACAAGACCTGACACATCTAAAACAAGACGACTACTAGAAACAAGAGAGATGAAAATACTTCGACAAATATCATGGAAAAGTCTGTTTGATAGGGAGAGAAGCGAAAACATAAGTAAGAAAACATAAGAGCCTAATATTGAAAAATAAACAGGCTTTAAAGCCTACATACAAGAAGGAAGAAGAAAAAGGAGCTGCCAAGATATATTTTATTTTAAGAAAATTGTTACAACTAGCCCCCTGCTCCTAACTAAAAGAAACAACAACTTTTTTGTTGAATTTTGAGAACGGCAAAATAAACGTTTTTTACTGAATTGCCAACCAGCATCATTTAATTGTAAATTTCTCGATCCACTCTATGATTTTGCTTGATGATTTGCTATATATTCTTGTCAATTAATTACGATATTTCTACCTACTATTTTATTATATTATTTTTACCTACTATTTTATTTACGATATTTCTTGATGGCTCGGTATATTATTACTGTCTTTTTGTTACAGATATAATGAAGATAACTATTTTAATTTTATCCACATTAATATATTCAGTGCATAACTATAATGTCCTCATGGTTAGCCCTATGGTTTCACCTAGCCATTTTATTCTTGCAAATGCACTAGGAAGGGGTCTTATAGAAGCTGGACACCAAGTAACAATAGTTAGTCCTTATGAAGATAAAAATCCGTTAAAAGGATATAAGGATGTCGTTTTAACAGGTTTAGCAGAAGAAAAAAAAGGTGAGGCACATTTCTTCTGCTATGTAATAAAATTTTTTAACTATCATATAAAATACAATATTTGGCATTATTTCACAAAAAACATATTTTTAGTCTTAAAAATATTTTAAATAAAAACAAAAATATTTTTTTATTATTATTTAGTTTTATTTTTTCTTATCACATTGAACAGTTATCGATAATTATAAAAATAGTTTGATATCATATCAATATATTCTTAGTCTTCTCTCATCCATTTTTGGACATAGACCTCTCCAAACACCTTCGATCGATCTCTAGCCTGAGCAACATACTTCCGATTTGTTCCGGCTATTCTTTTGATGTCATCCATCAGTCTCATTTGTGGTCCTCCTCTTGGTCGTCTACCTTTTTAAGGTCTCCAATGTTGTATTGTGGTGTTTCAACGTTGGTCTTCTTGTCTAGCAGTGTGACCTGCGAAGCTCCATTTGAGTTTGGCAGTTTTTGTTGTGATATCCTCAACTTTTGTTTTTAATCTTACTCAGTCGTTTCTCTTTTTATCTCTGTGGCTAGAAGGCAAAAGGGGATAACCCTCATTTGGAAGTTTTTCAGTACAGACATTTTTAGTTCATATGGTCTTTTTGTTACCTTATAGACGTAATATTAGTAACGTTTGTATATTTCTAGATCCGACTTACATTCTGTTAGATATATTTAAGTGTTTTTTCTTAAATTAATATCTATGTGTCCAATATTTTGATAAATTAAAAAAAATATTTTAGGATATTTATTATTTTTAATTATTTTAAGAAAGCATAAGGAGATAAGTCAAGTTATAGTTGAAATTCACATAAAATCATCTTGGTAAAGGGGGTTATGTAGATTTATACCCTTATGCTCGGTAGTAACTTGGCTAACATTATATGTGCACCGTAGTGTTAACTGCAGTTATTTCTACTTACAACGGGCAACCACAATAAAGCAAGAGAAAATATTTTGTTCTGGATATAGCATTGACAGAACAAGAAATAAACGTAAATTTTTTCAAAAAGTTTATTAAACATGGATGTTTCTACAGCAATCTGATGATACGTTTACAAATTAACAATTGATCAAGATGATACTTAGAAAGAGAATTAAAGGCGCATTCTAAACACAAAATAAAAACATATATTCTATATAATACGAACAGAATAGCTTTCGCAGGAAGAAAAAAAAATTTTGATAAACACAAATATTTTTCGGAAGCTGTTTCTTTAAAATAATAAATTACACAAATATTTGTTTTAGAATATTTTATTAAAAATCGTCATCACTAAAATAATTATCTATGTCTAGGTCTGTGTCAGCTGTATTATCCAGATCTTGTGAATTTCGTGGGATTTGGGCAAGTCCACGATAACATTCTTTTGCACTTTCATCAACTAACTCAATAAGGTCTGAAAGATCGCTTACTTTTTTTTCACTTATTTGTCTTGGCTTATCATACAAATTATCTAAAGTAATGTTCTTGATATCGATGGGTGTATCTTTTTTTTTGTCTTCTAAAATTTATTTCTTGAAATGGCTGATATTCCTGAAGCGATGTTTTAAAATTAATAATGCCAAATTCCTTGGTGTATCTTAGCCATTTCATATTTCTCCAGCAAATTTCAGTCGTATTGTCTCTCTTCTTTCTCTTTATTAACATTTCTTTTAACAGAAAGCATTTCAAAAGGTAAATTAGCAAAACTCTTAAATAAACCAGAAGCAATTTTGTTGGCACGTAAAATACGGTATTAGTTTGTAACTAAGGAGTAGGAAAAACCTGTTGTAAGTCAAATACAAATATTTTTTTACTTTTGCTGTTTATACATTTTAATTTGTCTAATCTCTTTGACTCGTAAGCAGTTTCAGCTTCTATATGATGATCTGCTAATAAATTCTCATGCTTTTTCCTTGCATCAGCTGTCTTATTGATATTAATATGATTATGAAAAATATCACAATTGTTACAGGCATCGTTGCTTGGTTTTTTAAACTTTAAAACTAATTTATCGATTGTTTGAGAGTAAACTTTATAAGAAACCGGTTCAGATGTTATGTCCTGGGTATACATTTGATACATCTTAGCTTTTGTTAATTCTGCTACTAGATACTTTTTACTAGTATGTTTTCGTGAGTAGTGAGACTCATACGCAGGAAATTTTGATATGTGAGTTCCATTCTAGATTCGGAAATTTTGTTTTTTGGTTTATGCCTGCCTCTGCCATCAGCCATAGGAATACCACAGTTGGATGACATTTTCTTTTTTGTAACAGTTTCTATAAATTTATTACTTTCGTCAAAAATAGCACAAAAACATACCTTGCAGCATTGGATTCTTCCTCCTTGGATTTCTATAAAATATGTAAAACACTTTTCGCTATTTTTTGAAGGTTTATCAGTATTACTTCTGTTAGTAGTAATCTTCTTGTCAGAAATTTAAATTAATGAGGCAATACAACTTACCCTTCTATCGTAGTTGCCCATTCCCCAGTAATTTTGAAACAGAGATAATCTATGTTCATCAAATATTTTTTCTTTACACTTTCTTCTACAATCTCGCAGTGACCGTGACTGCCTAGCTTTATTGCGTTTCCTTTGTTTGTTTCATATCCTTTACCCGTATTTCGTAAAACCTGTCTATTTTTTCTTTTTCCTACTTTTCGTTTCAATATTTTGTGCATTGGTTGGCCATGTTCTTCATTGTTTTCAAAATTTGGTTCATTTGAGTCATTTTTCTCCAGTTCGATGTCAGAATCACTATGGTGGTCTTCTTGAATGTGATCATAGGCCGGGTCTTTTACGTTGTCGTCTGAGTCAAAATCTTGCTGTACATTTTCTTTTACTAAAAAAAAAAATATGGAATGTAGTGATCAATAATCAACAATTATACCACACGTGGAGGAATAATAATTGTTATTTCGAGTTGCCATCGTAGTGAACGTTCCTTGATAAAATTTGCGTGTGCTCTCTTCACAATCTAGACAAGTACTGACAAGAAACTGATACGAATATGATTTGCGTGGACACCGCATTCTTGCAAAAAGGGATAACTTTGTATATCCCAGCAATACTTTCATATATATTTCTTCTATCACATTCCGGCAAAAGGGGATATCTTGATTTAATGCCTTTTACTAGCACACATTTCGAATAATTCTCAAGTTAACATGACTTAAATCGTTTTGATTCTCAGTTAATTTCATAATGTTAGAAAATATGTGCACATATACCATTTTACTAGTAATTACTATTTTGCTCTCCAGAAGATATCTTAAGTTATATCCTTAAAACAGTCGTAACGATTAAATTGTAGCCAAGTTACCCCTTTTTGATCAATAATAATATTTTAATTAGTAAACTTTCACTTAACTCTCTTTACCAAGATTGTGCAGAATCAAAAATGCTGTCGAATGGTATACATAACACTATTTTGCAAAAAATCGACTTATCCCCTTTTGCCTTCCAGCCACAGATCTGACAGTCGTATACCTGACATTGCTCTTTCCATTGCCCAATCCGAAATTTCCAATCTTGTTTTTGGAGTTTTTTTTCCAATTTTGGCGTTAAAATCTCCTAATATCAATATCGTAGTAGTTAAGTAAATACAAGACAGTATGAAAAAATAAGTAAAAAATCGTCCTTTATATAACAGGTGCCATGAAAACAACACCAACTGCTGCAATGGAGTTGGTCATTGACATCACGCCTCTAGACATATATGTCAAAGAGGTGATGCTCGTGACAATGATGCGACTGCGCTCAGGTGGTACAAAACTTTGATATAGGAATGGGACAATTGAGAACTTGTTTCTGTCGGAGAGAGCTGGAGGCGCTACCCCTGCTACAGGCAGGCTGTGACTCAATTAAACCAAAGTTTGTCTTTGACAAACCCTACAAAATCCAAACAAGACAGTATAGAGAAACAAACGTGGCAAATGCCTATTGCATATACACTTATGACTCCAAAAAGGAGGAAGGCTCAGGATGCGGGATATACTCCAGATCACTGAACCTAAGAATAAAGTGGAGTATGGGCAAAAATGACAGCGTAGTTCAGACAGAACTGGCTCTTTTCTCCATAGCCGCAAAAGAGATGACTCAAAAGGGTATAACCGGGAAAACTATATTTATCTGCACAGATAGCAGACAAGCGCTACTAACCTTGAATAGACCACGTGTCACGTCAGGGTTAGTAATGGAGTTTCACTAACTCAAGCTTCGGATGGTAATACCATCATCCTGAGGTGGGTTAAAGGACACTGTAGGAATAAAGGCAAACGCATTGCTAACCAATTGGATAGAACCTGGGGATTTTTGTGGTTGGTCAACTGCAACAATCGCGGAAATTGTCTAATGTTACTCCCATATGCAAACCGTAAAAAGATGGGAAGAACGGCAAGGATTTAGACTTGCCAGGGTAACACTAAGTAACCTTGAAAAATCAGCATCAAAGAAATACTCGGGAATGACCAGGAAAAACCTACACTTGACAGTTTGACAGTCGTTTTTTTAATTGGTCATTGTCAACTAAGCAAACACCTCCTCACACTGAGGCTAGTAGACACACTTCTATGCAGGAAGAAGTCTCCTGGTGACTTGTTTACCTTCTTATAAATGGCAGGATGGACAATGAGCTAAGGACGACAGCTTTCTGGGATGATGCACAATAAGTCAATTGTGGCCTGAGTGCTGCGGAACTTTAAACACGAAATAGCGGTTCTTCACATCAATTCACTACTCTATTCAATGTTAGTCACCCCATATTTATTCTAAGCAGATTTAAATTAAAAACTGCATAAGAAATAACTAACAAAATACAGACATTAAATAAGACGTAAAAAAATTAAAGGAATATCTGTCAATAAAAGATTAAATCTTAATAACAATATTGAATCATCTATCTGTTTAAATTTTTATGACACATCTCGTTTTAAAATAATTTCATATAAATACAATTATTATTTTTAAACATCTTATTTAGTTTATACAATAATTAATTTCCCTATCAAATGATATTTATTTATATGTAATTATTAATTTAGTATTTCGTCTGAAATGACTGGTCTGTCAGAAGTAAACAACGTATGCTTGGTTAATATGACAGCATGAAGCGTTAGAAGCAAACGTAGTAATTTATTGAATTATTTTAATATAGTGTAAATTGTTTAAAATACAAACAATAAATAAATAATTAAATTACTTTATTCAATTTTCAAAATATTATTTAAGTTTAAAAACACAGAAAACATAGCATGAAGCTTCGCGCTAGTATACTGTACCGCCTACTGTATTATCTTTTTTGTATCTATCACGAATAAAAAATTCCACTTTGTGATTATTCAGATTATTAAGTTTACCTCTAATATTTCGGGTTTTCAAGCACTCATTTTTATCAGCACTCATTAACTTGGGTATATCTGTCCAATAATGTCCAATATCACTATTTGACTGAACCTGGCACAGCATTGCAGCCAATGGAAACAGCACCAAGCTAATAATATTGTTGTGAATTTATTAAAAGGTTCAATATTTATAACACTTACGGATTTAATTTATTTCTTTATTTATATTAACTTATCTGACAATAATTTATATATCCGTACGTACAAATTCGCGAGCGCGGGTCTTGAGTATTAACTGCCCTCCATATAAAAATGTTGTATTTATATACGAAATCCTGATATACTAGAACAGCATCGAAAGATCGAGAAGCTTAGCCGGCTCATTCACCATAATTTTGGTTCTAGACTTCCACCGAAATTTCTACAATAAAACAGAATAATTAGTCATAAAAGTTAGGCCAGTATATTTATCGTAACATTGCCCCCCTCTTAAAAGATGGTTCCTCCTGGAACCTTGTCGGGACTGGAACCGGAACTGTATGCTGGTATCGGCAACTGGACCCTCTTTTACAACTTCCAGTTGTATAAAAATGACAAGGGACGGTTTTCTCTCCGCACCAGTAACTATGCGGATTGCAACAGACTAACACCTGGACTTCGGTGTCTTTAAAGATCTCCTCCACCATATTTCGGATAACCCTCCAATCTAATTGGCGGCACTCCAACTTTGGCATGGCTAACTTTTGCACGTCGGACTCTAGTACGTGCCCTCTCAATTGAAGTAAGGCTTCCCATACATCTCGGTAGGTAGGTTGGTCACGGGCAGTATCTTTTGTTACCAGGTAGAAAAGGTAACGTGATGCATCTTGGAGTTTCAAGGTTTTACCGGGAGCTGGCACTTGGCATTGAAGTTCTGCAACTCGACCAAACTTCCTTCGAAAGACGGATGCCAACCCTGGTGCGTCTTTGATACTGGCCGGGATGGTAAGGGCCAGCGAGTAGTCATCGGGGAGCGCGAGTAGATCTTGCTTTTCTTCAGTGGTAACACCATGTCTCGCTTTACCGGTACCTCCATAGGCACCCATGAATTCCTCAAACGTGAGGTCAGACACATCTTGGACTTGGTTTACTTCCACTTCTTCATCTACGTCGTGGTCACCTTCGAAAGATGCCAACCGGTTATGGTGTACTATCATCGGCTTTCCCCTCGGAATCTTGCTTATTCGGTAGATGACATCGTTGATCTTCTCCATGATGAGGTATGGACCTTCCCAAAACTGCTGCAATTTGGGAGAACAACCTTTTCGCTTCTTGGGATTATACAGCCATACTTTGTCGTTCTTCTTAAAGCAACCCTTTTCGGCTTGTGTATCGTACCGTTTCTTCATTCGGTCGCTAGCAATCTGAAGGTGGGAACGGACCAACTCATGTACATCGTCCATTCTTCTTCGTAATTCGATCACATAATCTTCACCTGCTACATCTTCTCCAGGTCGACACCCAAATTCTAGATCACAAGGTAGTCGCATTTCGCGTCCGAATAGGACTCTGGCTGGTGTCTGGCCTGTTGATTCGTTAACAGCAGATCTGTAGGCCATTGTGAAGAACGGAAGGTATTGGTCCCAGTCTCGCTGATGATCGGACACCATCTTTGTCAAATACTTGCCAACTGTCCTATTCATTCGTTCTACCATACCATCCGATTGCGGATGATACGCGGTAGTTCTTGTTTTCTTCATGCCTAGTCTATCACATATTCCTTGGAATAGATCACTTTCGAAGTTCCTGCCTTGATCACTATGGATCTCCAAAGGCACTCCAAATCGGCTGATATATTCTTGGATCAACTTATCTGCAACGGTGGCGGCCTTCTGGTCTGGAAGTGCGTAAATCTCGACCCACTTAGTGAAGTAATCCATTACTACCAACATGTACTTGCCCCCATTTTCACTTTCTGGAAATGGCCCTGCAATGTCCAAAGCTATTCTTTCAAACGGGCTTCCAACATTATATTGTCTCATAGGAGCTCTCCTTTTCCGGTGAGGCCCGTTACTCGTAGCACAAATAGTACATTTCTTACAGCAGTCTTTTACGTCGTCGGAACTGTTCATCCAATAAAACCGTTCCCGAATTCGCTGAAGGGTTTTCCTTACACCAAAATGCCCTCCCGATGGACTGTCGTGTAACTGACGAAGTACTTCGGCTATTCTGCTCCTTGGGATCACCAACTGTCTTCTCTTCTCTGAACCGTCATCATTTTCCAGGACTCGTTTAAGCAAGCCATCTTCGATGATAAATGAGTCCCACTGGGCCCAATACGTCTTAACTACTGAGCATAGGTTTGATATTTCCTGCCAAGGTGGTCGACGGTTTTCCTCTTTCCATTTTCGGATTTTCTGTATAACTGGATCTCTCTCTTGTTCTTCCCTTATCTTAGTAGGCGTCCAGTCGTCGTTGACAATCGTCGTTCTTAGCACTGCTGCTTCCTTGGATTCCGTTTTGTTGCAGTGGGAACACTCTGCGGGGCATGGCCTTCTGGAAAGAGAATCAGCATTTCTGTGGCTAACTCCGGCTCGGTGCTCAATCTTAAAATCGTATTCTTGGAGTCGTTCGATCCACCTGGCTATCTGACCCTCTGGATTCTTAAACTGCATCAACCACTTAAGGGCGGCATGGTCGGTTCGGATTAAAAACTTCCTTCCATAGAGGTATTGATAGAAGTGCTCTACTGATTTAACTACTGCTAGAAGTTCTCTTCTCGTGACGCAATAATTCCGCTCAGGTTTTGAAAGAACTTTACTAAAATATCCGAGGACTCGTTCCTGTCCTCCTTGAATCTGAGACAGCACTCCCCCAATTCCCACATTACTTGCATCCGTATCTAAGATGAACTCTCCTTCTGGCAGTGGATACCCCAAAATTGGTGCTGTTATTAAATGCTTTTTCAACGTTTCAAAGGCATTTTGGCAGTCTATATCCCAGCGGTATTCTCTTGCTTCCTCTGTAAGTCGCGTTAATGGCTTAGCGATATCTGCAAACTTCTTAATAAACCTCCGGTAGTAAGTACATAGTCCAAGAAAACTTCTCACTTGATGTTTGTCAGTTGGTTTTGGCCATTCCTTAATGGAATCGATTTTTCCCTTATCCACGGCCACTCCTTCTTTACTGACTATATGACCCAGATAATTGACTTTACCTTGAAATAGCTGGCACTTCTTGGGGTTTAACATCAATTGGGCAGCTTTAAGTCGATTAAAAACGTTTTCTAAATTCCTCAAATGATCTTCGAATGTCTCCCCCAAGACGATTATGTCATCTAAATAAACCAGGCATGTTTTCCAAGATAACCCTCTCAACACATTTTCCATAAGCCTCTCAAATGTCGCAGGAGCATTACAGAGTCCAAATGGCATAACGTTGAATTGCCACAATCCAGATCCTGTGGTGAAGGCTGTCTTTTCTTTATCTACTGGGTCCATTTCTACCTGCCAGTATCCAGACTTCAAATCTAAAGTAGAAAACAATTTACTTCCAGCCAATGTGTCCAATGTGTCATCGATCCGAGGCAGAGGATAACTATCTTTCTTGGTAACGTTGTTCAGCAAACGGTAATCCACACAGAACCTCGTCGTTCCGTCTTTCTTCTTAACCAGGACCACCGGAGAGACCCATGGGCTCGTAGAAGGTTCTATCACCCCGTCTTTCTTCATTTCCTGAACAATCGTTTCAGCTTCCTCTCTCTTCGCCTGTGGTAATCGTCGAGCTGTTTGACGAATTGGCTTAGCATTACCAGTATCAATTTTATGCTTAACAACGGTAGTTCTTCCCGTCTTTCCTCCTTTCGGTACGAAAATATCACGATACTGCCGCAGAAATTCCCTTAATTTCCTTTTCTCCATCTGATTTAGAGACTGTCCTGCAACTGCAACCATTTGGTCGAATTTGTCGTTGGAATTATCAGATGTTGTCGCCTGACGGATTATGGATGTCACAGGTACACAAGTTCCTACTTTTGTCTCTTTCTTTATGGTCACTGGGTAGTCGTTGACATTGATAAGTCTCACAGGAATTTCCTTAGCCGAAGTCACCAATTCCTTTCCAATTATGATTCCACGGCCAACCTCATCGTCGTGGTTCCAAGGCTCCATCATAACAGGTCTCCCTTCGTCTACAATTCCCTGTAGTCGCGCTACTATGATCGTTTCGCTTCTCGCAGGCACGACTGTATCTTCTGTAATGGCTGCTTGCACAGTGTTGTCATTATGTGGATGGAGAAATACCTCCTCGTTGCCAACTTTGATTACCTTATTCTTAAAATCCAATTGGAATCCATGCATATTCATTACGTCCATTCCTAATATAACATCCTCTTCGATGTCAGCAACTATAACAGTATGGACAAACTTTTCTGCCCCAATTCCCAATTGTACCTGGATTTCTCCATGAATGTTGGCATTTTCACCTGTAGCGGTCCGAAGTCGTAACCTCGTTGGTAACAGTTTCTTTCGGCTGTTTATAACTGTCGGGCGTATAATGGTTCTGGTCGCTCCGGTATCCACCAACAACGTATGCTTTTTACCATTTATGTCTCCATCTACATATACACTATCTTCACGACATTTCAAAGAAGCTATTAGTATAAGAGGGTCTTTGGAAGAGTTCCGGGTCGAAGCTGCCCCCCTAAGGTTGACTCGTTCTGGTTTTCCTGATGGTGAGTTTCTTGATTTTATGGTCTTCTTTTTCTTGCATGTCATGCTTTTCATCAAATTAAAGAGCTGGTCAAGTTTATCTTCATCTCCTTCCTCTTTTACAGTCCTAACTTTACTGTAACCGCCAGAGGCCTGCGTAGCTGACTCGTATTCGAGGGCGGCGGATAAAACATCAACCAGCGTCTTGTGACGAGCTAATCGTAGTGTTCTCTGCATTTCATGATCACGAAGACCATCAATAAACGTTTGAACGGCCAATTTTTCCATCATGTCTTCGGGAGCTGTTGGATAAGCATATCGTACCAATCTGGCAATATCTACCTCATATTCTTGAAGAGCCTCATCTTTCTTCTGTCTACGATTTTTGAGCTGCGACTGATATACATGCTCCAAATGTTCGTGGCCATATCGCATATTTAACCTCTTCTTCAGTTGTTCGAAATCATCGGTCTCCTCTACGGCTATGGTCTGAAGCACATCTAAGGCATCTCCTCGAAGAGCGATAGTCAGGTTTACAGCCTTTTCTTTTTCAGACCATCCATTTGCTCTTGCGGCTGATTCGAACTGTTTCATGTAGTTGTTCCATGATGATTTTCCGTCGAAAGTTGGGACTTTAACATGAATAGAACCTCCACTTCCTTCAAATTTCGGCCGTGTCTCCAACTTACATTTCGTCTCGTCTTCTTTTATCTCCACTGTAATCGGATTGTTACCTCTCTCTGCTGTCCCTGTTTCCTCCATCTTCCTTTCCATCTCTTTCCATATCTTTTCTTCGAAGGCCAACATATCGGCAGCAACTTGGTTTTTTAACGAAGACACTCTATCGTCAAGAGCAGATATCTCTGAAGTGACTTTAGAGATGTTAGCAGAAACTTTGCTTTCCAGAGAAGAAATCTCGTTAGAAACTTTGCTTTCTAAAGAAGCGATGTCGCCGGATACTTTGTTCTCCAATGATGCGATGTCGCCGGAAACTTTGGCTACATCACCAGAAACTTTGGCTACATCACCAGAAACTTTGGCTACATCACCAGAAACTTTGGCTACATCAGAAGAAACTTTCGAAATATCGTCAGAAACTTTGTTCTCCAATTTCGAAATCGACGAGATGACAGCGTCTTCAAATATATAAGTCTCTGGATCTAGACCTTCTTCTAGCAAAGCGTTCTTTAGTCGTTGGACTAACTCAGCCTTTTTTCCGGTGGAAGCTAATTCTCTGTCTTCAAGATGTCTTCTTAAATTAGTCACTGTCAGCTCATAAATCGTAGCCATTTTCACAATTTATTTTATATTCACTTGTATTATTATTATGTCTAATTTATGTTCGATCTCACTCTGACACCATTTGTTGTGAATTTATTAAAAGGTTCAATATTTATAACACTTACGGATTTAATTTATTTCTTTATTTATATTAACTTATCTGACAATAATTTATATATCCGTACGTACAAATTCGCGAGCGCGGGTCTTGAGTATTAACTGCCCTCCATATAAAAATGTTGTATTTATATACGAAATCCTGATATACTAGAACAGCATCGAAAGATCGAGAAGCTTAGCCGGCTCATTCACCATAATTTTGGTTCTAGACTTCCACCGAAATTTCTACAATAAAACAGAATAATTAGTCATAAAAGTTAGGCCAGTATATTTATCGTAACAATATTTAGAGTGTTACCACGCCGTAACAAGGGCTCAAAGAATGAGGAGGAGGATCCTATATTGAACTGATACTTGTTCAGAAACTTGAATCTCTGGGTACTGCCTGCAAAATACCGCATACAAATCTTGTCGATAATCGATCGTTTGTTGACCCATTTTTGTCACTTTATTGGTAAAATTTATTATTATTATTAATATTTTTGTTTATTTTTAGTATCACCTCTTGAATTGGGCAGTATAAATCCTTTTATACTAAGTGGATTTATGAACTTTGTCGGTAATCAAATTACTGATGCCGTACTAAACCATAAAAATTTTAAGAAATTGATTAGTTCAAATGAAAAATTTGACGTAATAATTGTACAAAATTTTAAAACGGACGCTCTAAATATTCTGCAGTGTCATTACAATGCTCCATTAATTGTCTTTAGTGTAGCTGGAGCAAGTTTCTGGGTAAACCCTATGGTAGGCAGTCCACTTGAACCATCGTACTATCCAGATTTCTTCTTAAATTACGATAGCAACATGAATTTGTGGCAAAGAACAGTAAACTCGGTTTTACTTCTGAGTAACTATATCACCAAACACTTATATTTTATGCCCCAACAAAAGAAGTTAATGAGTGAACATTTTCCAAAATGCACAGATCAGGATGCTGCTTTTTATAATGCTTCATTAGTATTTCTAATAACCCATGAAAGCGCCAATCAACCTATACCTCTAGTACCCAACATGATCAACATTGGTGGTCACCACGTCAAACCTGCAAAAGAGTTACCGAAAGATCTAAAAATATTTATGGACAAAGCCAAAGAAGGAGTTGTGTACTTTAGTCTGGGTACGAACGTTGATCCAGCTCAGATGGCACCCGAGACACTAAAAGCTATAGTCAATGCTTTAGGAAAACTAAAACAAAAAGTTCTTTGGAAATACGATGGAAATATACCAAATTTATCCAAGAACGTTCAACTTGGAAAATGGTTTCCACAAGCAGATTTATTGGGTAAGTAATAAAAATATTTTTTCCCTAATTTATTATCATTTGTCATTTTCATAATGTATTATCTTGCTGTCTACTTGCCGAATCAGTTTTTATTGTAAAGTCAATGTTCCTTCTATATATGTAGTTTAAGCAGACCTTGAAGAAATGATTACAGATTTAAATAATTTTCACAAAAGAAAAAAAACGGGTATGGCAGTCCAGTGGGACTGCCGGTGGAAGTTACACTTCTATACACGCATTCGTTACAAATTTATTTGGGAGTCAATCTGCACAATCATTACATATGTAATTCTATAGGTAAGACATAGCAGAAAGACAAACATAATTAATAACAACTTACTAACAATGAAGGATTGAATCAACATTTTAATGAAAATGTATATTTTTATTTTCATATATGTATGAAAGGAGTTGAGTGCAAAATTTTTTTTACACATACTCTGCAGTAAAATTCATTGTTTATTTTGTTATTAATATAATAATGCAATACAAATTAAACTGCAATATTCATAAGTATTAAAATTAAAAATGACAATAATATACATAAAAAAATACACTACAATACAGTGCAACATAATTCCATATAATAATACAATACAAATTAAAATGCAATATCCAAAAGTATTTAAAAATGACAATAAGTTAATAATATTAATAAAAAAGTCCTCCCCGACTGGGAATCGAACCCCGGTCTCCCGCGTGACAGGCGGGGATACTGACTACTATAATACCGAGGACATGACACAAAGATATTTCAAAATTGACAGTTCTGGATCATACAGTGATTTATTGAGATTATTATTTTGAAATACAAAAGACTAATATAATTATGAACATTTAATAAATAATACAAAACATCACATAAATAATAATATTAATAAATATTTTATTATATGTATAATATTATATGTATATATATCTTTATATGATATATATAATATTAAATTATATATACAAATGGAACATTTTTATATTCGAGAGAGGAAGAGAGAGAAAATATATCTTCTGTCTCTCTCTTACTCATTATCTTACATATGTAATGATTTCACAGATTCACTCCCATACAAATTTCCAACGTGGAGCGCGCGTATAGAAGTATAACTTCAATAAAAAATTTTGACAATTTAAAGAAAAAACATTCGGGACATATCACATTGAACATAGTTTGGACAATCATTTGAAAATAAGCAACATATTTCACAATAAAAGGGTAAAAAAGGTAAGGATATCTTAAAACGATTAATATATGTATCTTGTTTCTTGGGAGAACATGAATCAAGGTTCAGAGGTCATAATGAAACAAATGAATCAGCTAATCGAGGAAATTATATAGACCTTGTAACTTTTTAACAAAATATGATGAGATCCTAAAAGATTATTTTATTAATTTGACAGTTCATTTTGAGCTACCAAACAGAATCCAAAACGATTGAATTAAATGCACTGCTGACGTTGTAATGATTTACATTAAAAATTAGATTAACAAAGCAGCATTTGTTTCAAATGCACTTGATAAAAACTTTTTCGTAAATTTTCGTAAGTTATCCATTGTTGTGCGATATGTGATTGATGGCATTCATCAAGAGCGATTCTTAGAATTTTTAAACATAACTAGCGATTAACGGGAAGGAGGTCGGAGTGTATGCCCCAAATGAAGATGCAGATCCAGAAAGTAAAGACGATTTCTACAACAAGATGAATGAAATACTTTTTGAAGTTAAAGAAAACTCTGAAATCTTTATACTAGGAGATTTAAACGGCAGAGTAGGGAGAGAAGAAAATAACAGAGCCGTAGGAAGATATGGGGAACAAATAAACAACAACGGAATGTGTCTTAGAGATTTTTGTGAAACAATGTCCCTCAAAATTATGAATGGATTTTTTCAACATAGAGACATCCACAAATTTACATGGATACAACCTACTAGGAATCTGCGCTCGATAATCGACTATGTAATCCAACGTCAAACTTCCCAGCTGAAAGCAACTGACAGAATACAGAATATAGAAAAGGGACAAAAAGTAACATCCCCTAAATATAACCTAGAAAGCTTAAAAGAAGATTCAACGAAATTTCTTTACAAATTACGACTGGCCACAAAATTACAAAATGTGGAACGAGAAAATATATCAGCGGAGGAATTATACCAGCAACTTAAAAAATGTATTCATGAGGCTGCAAGTGAAGCTTTTGGGTATAAAGACAAACATGAAACAAAAAATCAAGAATGGTGGTCGGAGAATATGCAAACGTTAGTAAACAAGAGAAAAGAAAAGAAAACTGCGTATTAGAAATGGATGTCAACGAAAAAGGAAAAAGATTACAAGATATATAAAAAATTAAATCAAGATGTAAAAAGAGAAGTAGTGAAAAGTAAAAATGAGATGTGAGATTGAAGATGTGCAGAGGTGGATAGGTATATGGGTGGAACAAGAGTTGGGTAAGCGTGGAAGCTTACCAGGAACCAGATAGATTATATCCTTATCAATAAGAGATACTGTAACTTCATCAAATCGGCAAAGACATATCCAGGAACAGATGTGTCATCAGACCACAATCCAGTAATCGTAAAATTCGAAATCCACTTAAAAAAAATAAAAAATCAACAAAAGACACAACAAATAAGCACTCTGCTAAAACACCCAAATATAAAAGTAGAACTAACGTTGAAAATTAACGAAGAGTTAAGCAAAACAATAATCAATGATAATGAAGATTCCAACGAAAAATGGGAAACATTTAAGAACACATTAATGATGCCAATTAAAGATACGCTGAGTAGTCACAAAATCGATGAAGCTAAGACTCCATGGATGACAGATGAGATCCGGCAACTAATGGACAAAAGAAGATCATACAAAAACAAAAAAGTTAAACGAATATAAAGCCACACACAAGGAGATCAGGATAAAAATACGGGCAGCTAAAGAGAAGTGGTACAACGACAAATGTTTAGAGATGGAAGAACTCCAGAGAAATCATGACAATTTTGAATTGCACAAAAAAATTAAAGAATTAGCAGATATAAGACGGTCCAACGATATTAACACCCTGGTTGATACGAATAGTAAAATAATATCTGATATCAAAGGCAAACTAAACAGATGGGGAGAATACGTCCAAGAATTGTTTGAGGATGACAGGACAAAACAAGATAGCATGAACGATTGCGAGGAACATGATATAGGTCCAAATATAACTAAGGATGAAATAATACATGCAATAAATCTGGCAAAATCTAATAAAACTGCGGGGCCTGACACAATTCCAACTGAAATAATTAAATTAATATCAGAAGATCGGATCAATGTATTAGTAGACTTATATAATACTATATATAATACGGGTATTATTCCGAGAGATTGGCTCAAATCAACATTTATTACATTACCAAAAAACCTAATGCAAGGGAATGTAATGTAAAATTATCCATTTAAGAATTTTCAGAAAAGTGGAAGAAGACATCACATACAGACATAGTGGGCTTAGACATATATACAAATAACAGTGCAGGACTTATAATGGGCAATTCTCTAAACCCATTGCTATCAGATATTTTTATGGGTCATCTAGAGACAAAGATTTCAAAACATCCCATATTCAAACAGTTTTTATATTGGTGGAGATACGTAGATAACGTACTGGTATGTTTCACAGGAACTAATAGGCAACTCAACTAATTTTTATCGTATATTAATTCACTTCATAGTCATATTGAATTTACAATAGAAACAGAACAAAATCAATCCATAAATTTTTTAGATTTAAAAATTATCAGCCTTAAAAACAAACATAACTTCTCCATATTTCATAAACCTACCCATACTGACACGAATATACACAATTCATCATCCCATCCCACACAACATAAACTGGCAGCCTATCATAGTATGTTACATAGATTAACAGAAATTTCGATGTCAAAATACAACTTTTAGACAGAATTAAATTTAATTAAGCAAATAGCAGCAAAATATCAACAAAAATAGCCAAACACATAAAAAAGGAAGAAATAACACCAGCTTTCAGAACAAATAACAACTTAGGCAAATATATTAAAAACAACAAGAGCCAAAATACAAAGCACTTACACAGTGGTGTATACAAACTTAAATGTGGCGACTGCCCAAAAACTTACATCGGTCAAACTGGTAGAAATTTTAATAAACAAATAGCAGAACATAAAATCCTGAGGGGCGAGCGTTATAACTTCCTGCAATTAATAATACAAGGAAGAATACAGGGTAAAAGGAAGAAGACGTATCTCCTGGTTAAACAATTTGAGAGCTTGGTTTAACTGCACTTCTGCTGACCTCTTTAGAGCAGCGGTATCGAAAGTGCGAATTGCCATGATGGTTGCCAACCTTCTTAGAGAAGATGGCACATGACGAAGAAGAACAGAAAAGGGCTTTCAATAATAGAAAAACAGATTCTACATACGCACTTCATCTTCTAGATCATAATAATTCTTTTAATGTCGAATTTCAAATTGTTCACATTCATAAAGGCCTTAAGCTATCCTTGTTAGAATCTATGGAAATTAACAAATTAACAAACACAGATATAAGTCTGAATGACCAACTTGAGACAAACAGTTCTCCCCTCCTCAGCCTATTTCATTAAAGACTATAAAGTATAAACGCATGCCAAAAATAGATCACTTGAGAAAGACAATTAGCAGAAACAGCTGTTGTGTTAAGATTTTATAATAAATGTTGTGGAAGTTTTGAAAACAAGGTTTTCAGTGTTTTTTGTTGCATATAATATAACTTAAAAAGAAGATATCTATAATCAAGCTAGAAGTTATACAACTGCACCTTTCTTGAAATTTTGATATGAATCACACAACAAAAGCCACTACTTATACGAAACCAGTGGGTAAATTCAGTATGCACGTATTATTCTGACACTACCAAACACAAACAGTTTTTCAGATTTAAGACCAACTCTGACATGTAACCAGCAGCGAAACTAACAATTGTTCCAGATTTGGAACAAGGCAGCAAATGGGTTAACAGACGCTAATATATAGGTATATACCCATTAAGTAGGTAGGTATATATTTTCATCTCGATCCTCGCGTAAGGAAATATTTTTTATACCATTATTGAATCGCTTTTCGCTGTCTTTTCAAAGTATTTTCCACTTGTATTTTGCTGTGTCTTTATTTTTGTATAATCGTCTTTCCTACGTAAGATTTAGAATCACACATCTGATCAATTGCTTCGTTGACGCACCATATTTTTTAGCAGTATTTTCTTTATTTTCTTTTTCTTCTTCTTGTGCCACTCCTATCGGAGATTGGAAATCATCAAGGCTATCCTGACCTTGTTTACAGCTGACCTAAAGAGTTCATTAGTGGTACAGCCAAACTACTCTCTCAAATTACGCAACCATGACATTCTTCTACGGCCTGGATTCCGTTTTCCTTCTATTTTTCCTTGCATTATATTTTGAAGTAATGCGTATTTATGTCCCCTCATCACGTGACCCAAATATTCGAGTTTTCTTCGTTTCATCGTTGACAAAATTTCTGGGTCTTTTCCTATCCTTCGCATTACTTCAAAATTTGTAACTCTTTTAACCCAACTTATCTTCAGCATTCGACGGTAGCACCACATCTCGAAACTTTCAATATTTTTTATATTGTTCTGCTTGAGAGTCCAGGCCTCTACACCGTATAATAGCGTGTTAAATACGTAGCCCCTTCTTCTTCTTCAAGTGCCGTCTCCATCAATGGAGGTTAGCGGTTATGGTGGCAAACGTTTGTCTATCTTCAGCTGTTCTTAAGAGTTCCTCAAATCCAAGTCCTGTCCAGTTTCTGATATTACGTAACCAGGACAATTTTTTTCTTCCAATTCATCGCTTTCCTTCTATTTTGCCTTTTATTATCAACTGAGGGATGTAGTATTTCTCGTTGCGCAACAAATGCCCTAAATAACTGGTTTTTCTTCTTTTGACTGTTCTCAATAGTTCTTTTTCTAAATTGAGTCTCGCTAGTACTTCTTCATTTGTTTTTCGTGCTGTCCAAGGAATTTTTAAAATTCTACGGTACACCCACATTTCAAATGCCTCGATTCTATTCAGGCTCTTTATTTTTAAAGGCCATGTTTCGACTCCGTAGAGAAGAACAGACCAGATAAAACATTTTACAAGTTTTAATCTCAATTTAATATTTATATGTGTATCGCAGAATAGAACGCGCATCTTAAAGAAACTATCCCTAGCTTGAGCAATTCTCGCTTTAATTTCTTGTTCTGGGTCCAGCTTGCAATTAATCCAACAGCCAAGGTATTTGTATTGGTTTACCTGTTCTAAAATATTCCCATTTATTTTTATAGGTAAGGGGATATTCTGTGATATTCTTCGTAGCCCCTTAGCATTCTTAATCGGAGAGGGATGCTTATATCTCTGTTGCAGAAGAATTTCCTCATCTTTATGAAAGTGGCCCTGGCAATTTCGATACGTCTTTTTATTTCATTGTTTTGGTCTTGAGTTTCGTTTATTGAAGTACCCAAGTATTTGTAACTTAATACTTTTTCAATTTGAATGCCGTTTATACTATTATGTGTTGGTTGTGTCATGTTCTTACTGAAGACCATATACTTATTTTTTTTAATATTGATACTTATGCCATAATTGTTGCAGGCAATATTTATATTTATAAGTAATCCTTGTAATTCTTCTACTGTTCTTGCAACTAGTACAGTGTCGTCTGCGCATCGAATATTATTTACAACCTCTCCATAGATTACGATTGCTTCGTTTGCTTGCAAAAGGGTTTCCTGGCAGATGCTTTCACTCTAAACATTAAATAGCAGCGGTGACAAAATGCATCCCTGTCGTAGTCCTCTACGTATTTCTATTGCTTGTGATATCTCATTTTCTATTTTGATGTTAGCTTTCTGATTCCAATATAGATTGAGAATTATTCGCAGATCTTTATTATCTATGTTCTTTCTTTCAAGAATGTCTTTTAGCTTATCATGGCGTACTCTGTCAAACGCTTTTTCAAAATCGATAAAACATGCATTCCTGATTACCATCTAGGCATCTTTGTGTAAGAACATTCAAACCGAAGAGAGCTTGTCGAGTACCTAATCCCTTTCTGAACTCCATCTGTGTATCATTAATATCTGAATCCAACTTTTGATAAACTCGGTTGTGGATGACTTTTAGAAATATCTTTAGTAGATGGCTCATTAAAGATATTGTTCTATGTTCTGAACATTCTTTTGCATTGGATTTCTTTGGCAGTGTAACGAATGTAGACAACAGCCACTCTTGAGGTATAATCAAAGTTTTGTATATTGTGTTAAATAAGTGCAATATTATACCTATTGAGTCATCATTCAAGAGCTTTAGCAATTCAGTAGGAACATCATCAGGTCCATTTGCCTTTCCAGTTTTGGAATTTCTAAGTACCGCTTCTACTTCACATTTTAGGATTTCATCTCCCGTTTCACCATTTACCTGAACAATGTTATTTATGTTGTCCTCAAACAATTCTCTTATGTATTCACTCCATCTATTAATTTTTTTCTGTTAAATCTATAATAATCTTTCCGTCTTTGTTTATAAGCAAACTTATTTGATGTCTTCTTTGAGTTCCTGTAATTTCTTTTACTTTTTTATGTACATTGAATGTGTCATTTGAATGTGACTATTTTCTTTCATAGTTTTCCATTTCTACACATTGTTCTTCAATCCATAATTCTTTGGCCTTCTTTATTCTTTGCTTTATGTACTTATCAACCTCTCTGTATTTTTGTGCATTATTCTTCATTTTACGTCTTTCATCCATTAGTCCTAGTATGTCTGGTGTCATCCATACCTTGTGTTTCTTTGCAGATCTGATTAGGTATTTCTTTCCCGTAGTTCTTATTGTAGTGTTCATATACTTAAGTTTTTCATCTATATTGTCTGTTCTGCGGATTTGACTTTCTGCTATTCTGAGGCTGGTGTTTATTTCTTCTTGCACTGTTTGTCGTAGGTGTTCACTTTTTAGCTGGCTTAAGTCTAACGCTGGGATGATGGTTTTTCTTATTTTCTTTGGTCAAGCTTCTCTCACAGATACTACTGGATTATGATACGGTATTTGATTATGACATATGATTCTTTATTTTAGCCCATCCTAATTTAAAACTCTTCATTACACATGGAGGTTTGCTAAGCACTTTGGAAACAGTTTACCACGGAGTTCCTATACTGGCCTTGCCGGTATACGCAGATCAGAAGATGAACGCAGCTAAAGCAAAACAGGCAGGTTACGGTTTAAACCTTCCTATCCTAGAAATAACTGAAGATAAATTGACTTATGCTCTACACGAGTTACTGACAAATCCAAAGTAAGTGTGTAAAATATAATATTTTTTTACGTTTCCCTATATTAGACTAAATATTAGACAATCATTTTCTAAAGAAAATGTATCGAACTGCCCGTACGATAAGTATGGACTGCATATCTAAGAATATTGAAAGTAGGGAAGACCGGGGCTAGTTGACTAAATGAAAATAATAAATCTAGAATCATCCTTGGTAAGTAATTACTTTGATTCTCAACATTTTCGTATTTTTATCTATCAAATCGGTCGTCACAAATTTCACTAAAGATTTCTGATAAGTAACATACTTTGACTATAATTTGACGTCTTCAGAATTTGTGAATTAAGTTGGCATTTTACAATGAATTAATAAAGTAATATATGGTTGAATGCTCGAATGAACTTTAATCAAATAAAAGGCAGATATCGAGCACAGTCTTTTATTAAAGTAAAAATTCTGATTAAAGTAAAAATGAATTAATAAGTTGATAGTGGTCTTGAGATGAAGAAAAGACGAAATACATGGTAGTAACCTAAAAACCCAAGACCAAGAGTTAGGCAGAACATCAGTATTAATGATCACAACTGCGAAGTAGTAAAGGAGTTTAAATACCTAGGGGCGATAATCACAGCGGACAACCACATAGAAAAAGAGGTCTCAGCAAGGATAGCTGCGGAAAATAGAGCATTATACTCCCTTTCAACATTATTAAGCTCGAAGCTGCTAAAGAGAAACTGCTAAAGAGAAAATCTAAATTAACACTGTATAAGTCGAAGACGCCGCAATGCTGAATTGGTAACTCTGTATGGAACTGAAAACATAGTTAGACATATCAAGGCAAACCGAATAAGATGGGCAGGTCACGTGTTACGATCGGAGGATGACAGAGTGTTAAAGACAGTGTTTTTTGAAAGACCAGATCGTAGAAAATCAGTAGGCCGACCGAGAAAGAGATAGAAGAATGATGTTGAAGCCGATTTATCTAGAATTGGGGTAAAACAATGGGAACTAGAAGCGCAAGATCGTAGAGGATGGAGGCCGATAGTGGATGCAGCGAAGACTCACCCCGAGTTGTAAACCCAGTGAAGAAGAAGAAGAATAGTGGTCTCGAGGCATTTGGAAACTATTAGCAACTGTTATATTGCATATGTTTCTCCAAATATAAATATGTCTGAAGCATTATTTCGTCGTCTAAACTTGGTCTTTATTTTTTACAACAGAACTATGGCAACCTACAAGAGGAATAGTGATAAGGACAAGACAGGACCCGATATATCATTAAACTTGCAGTTTCAACAGTTTTAAATGACGGCAGAAGTGTTAATAGTGTTGCAAAAGACTTCTCAATACCTCAAAAAAACACATCAGCGCTATGTAGTTAAAGCCAGATCACATGGTGGGAATGTAAAGCTAGAACGTGCAGCTAAAGCGTGCAACGAGGAACAAGAGACACTTCTAGATAATTACATAGACAAGCTTCATATATTTAGTACGGTTTATCCCCCAAAGAGCTCAGAAAATTTTCCTTCCAGTATGCCAGTGCAAACCATCTACGAGTTCCAGATAGCTGGACAAACAATAAAATGGTAGATCCAGATTGGTATACATCTTATATCAAAAGGAATCAGTTTGTCAAGAGCCACTTCATTTAACAAATCAAATGTAGACATTTTTTTTAACAATTTGGAAACGGTGTATAAGCGTCTGAATTTGCAAGCTTCGGATATTTGGAACGATCACAAGACGGATATCACAACTGTTCAGAAGCCAGATAAAATAGTGGCACGACGTAACTTCAAGAAAACAGGCAAACTAACGTCGGCAGAAAGAGGAACCCTTGTAACCCTCACTGTTGCAGCTTCAACAAGTGGTAATACTCTTCATCCGTTCTTTATTTTCCCGAGGGTAAACTACAGGGTCGACTTTATTAGAGATGCACCTGTCGGAAGCCTAGGAGATACAAATTAATCAGGATGGATGAAAGGCCAGCATTTTGTAAAATGTGCCAAGAATTTTGTGTTTCACACAAGATGTTCTAAGGGGTACCCTATACTTTTGCTGCTCAACAACCATATGCGAGCACTGCTCGCATAAATTGCAGGCTCTAAATAGGAGTGTTTACGGACCCCTAAAAAATACTACAATTCAGCTATGGATAACTGGATGGTAAACAATCTAGGTAAGACAGTTTCCATCATATGTGGCAAATAGGCCTACACTACCAAATAAAGAAGGAAACGCTATCGAAAACAACAGAAATATTTCAATAGTGGAGCAAGCTAAAATTATGGAGAATTCATAATCCACCGAAAATTCTACAACATTTCTCAGATGTTAACGACAATTTGTTTGCAAACACAGTCGCATTGACAATAGAACCTGCGAGTTTGATATTTTTTTCTCCTGAAGACGTAAGGTCGTTTCCGAAAGCAGGTCTTCGACAAAATTCGAAAAAATCTCGGACGACGACACAAACTGCTATTTTAACCGAAACTCTGATAAAACATGATCTGGCGAAAGAAAGACAGAATGCTAGATAAAACAAAGGTTCATATAAAAGAAAAACATGCAACCAAAAGAAAGACATCAAGAACACGAAAATTAGAGACTGTCGAAAATTTCTTTTCCGGAAAGAAAGCCCGATTCCATCTACGTCTGCAGCTCATTATGACCCTACATCCTCGGAATCTAAGGGTGAAACTAAGTACCTGGTATGTGAAGAACCCTATCGAAATAGCACTATAGGTGATGACTAGGTGCAATGCATCCATTGCAGCAGATGGACTCGACATCAAATGCAAGATCAAAAGTAATATCACTGTTTCTTCTGCGTCATTTGTGATTCAGATGATGATTTGGGAGTTTCGTTTTTCATTGTTAGATTTTCTTAATGTCAATGGTCAAAACAAACGTAAAAAATTAAATCTGCATTCGTTTTTGGATTGTGCCACTATTATTACCCTTATAATATTATAAGAAAATACTGAGTCAACTAACACCAGGCCGTTATTATTACTAAACCCGCACTCGGGGCTAGAAGACTTATTTTGCAAGACAGTCAAAATTTGCTTGATTAAACTTTTTTCTACGGAGAATTCAAATAAATTAAAAATGTACGTATAATACCTGAAGGAGTATAGAACCAGCTGACATAGTTGAATTTAACAATATGCAAAAATAAATCAGTAAAAATTAATAATTAAAAAAAGAGTTAACACACAAAATGAGTCTTAGTCGAAAAAAATAATAAAAGTTTGAGAGTTTGTCTGGGCCCCCGTAATCTAAACAAAGCTTTAAAAAGATGTCATTATCCCACTTCTGACACTATGTTTGTTCTTCTCTGTGGGCTTTTTGTTATAATAGACGACTTATTTCTGTATATTTTATTTATTACAAGACAAACTAATACTAATACATAATTATCTCTAAAGAGTCGACTGTCAATGTCTGTCTTTCTCTTGCACTCCCGGGCTTCTTCTTCTATTTGTCATATGCCATATATGTCACTAATGTTAAGGTAAGTTTACAAATATTAAGGTAGATTTACAACTTAACACAACAGCGGAGACAAGAATACAGCCTGGGCTGTTATCCCTGCCTGTCGTAAGAGGCGATTAATGGGAAGGAATGAAAAGGTAGAGAGCCGTCCTTCGAGGTGTCGGGTTTGTAGAAACCCACGCAGGGCGCTTTGGCGTTAGGTCGCCGGACTACACTCCTAGTATCCGAGACGAGACTCTCGTGGGACCACTCTACTCTTATTCTACAGAACCAAGATGAGGTTGAACGTGCAGCGTCCCTGATACACCCTTTCCCCATTAAGGGCGTGGGTTTACGGCACGTACCCACCTTGGGAGACTTAAGAGTGGTAGAGGAGAGCTCCTAGGCGGCTACCTGTCTACGTGCGAGGTCAAGCCCCGACCTGCGTTCACCTTTCCGCCCCGGGGGGTGGGTGAGTGCTGCAACACAGGTACTACTGGGAGGTTGTCGGACTCGTATGGGTTAGTGGCTAGCTAACGGTCGTATGCCGAAAGGCCAAGAAGACCAACATCCTGCTAACAATTTTATTGTTGGGGGTACATGAATTTTGTCAATGCACAAATAGATTAAGACATGGTGATGATCGTGTCTCTTATTTAACCTTGTCCTATAAAAATTAATTCGAGAGTCCTAGATTAATGCGAATGGCACTATCTTCTTAAACTCTGTTTAAGTTGTCAGATACGCAGATGACATTAACATCATAGTTACGTGCACAGACTCTCTAACGGAAGCATTCCGGTATTTAAGGGCGTTTTCACTGAGAATGGAACTAAATATAAATATAAAATATTGTTACGTTCTTCTGTGGGTTGAGGAACTAAGTGAAGTACCTAAACGTAGTTTAACTAATTTTATTTGACTCACTTATTACAAAATAAACTCCCTAAATAACAAATATCTCATTAACAATTATAAATACACTAATATTTATCGCCGAAAATCATATGGGTATCACTTACAATAACACTTGTCTAATTACTGTCTATTTAAAGGAACCGAGCAGTTTATACACACGAACATCTGTTCTAGAGTTTCATCGAAGGTACAAATGTCGAATCAGCACTTTAGTACAATATTCCAGAAAAATACAGATAAAGAGTTTAAGAACTTTGCTGACTACTACTACTACTATCGGTTTACAGCGTTCTCCGACGCCTTCCGACTCCTAACCGCCATTCTTCTCTATTCAGCCATAGGCCTGGAGGGATTTCTCTTTCCTCTAGTTCTTTTTCAATTCCCTCTCTCCATCTTTTTCTCGGCCTTCCTCTTTTCCTTCTCCCTTGTGGTGTCCACGTCAAAATCTGTTTTGGAATCCTGTCATCTGGCATTCTCTGTACATGGCCGTACCATATTAACTGTTTTGTTTTTATGTCATCAACTATTGTATGCTTGACTCCCATCATTTCACGTATTCTCTCATTTGGTATCCGATCTCTTCTTGATTTTCCTGCTGCTCTTCTCCAGAAGTCCATTTCTGTTGCTAGTAACAGTTTCTCTGTTCTTTGTTTCATTTGCCAAACTTCGCTGCCATATGTGATTACACTTTTAAGTATGGTGTTGTATATGAGTTGTTTGTTCGCTTTAGATATTGTTTGGTCTCACAGAATTCCGTTCATCATGGATATGGCTTTTCTACCCTGTATGTTTCTGTCTTTTATAGCAGCATCGAGTGTTCCATCTTGAGTTATCTTCATACCCAGGTACTTGTATTCATCACAGTTTCTAATTTCTACCCCATCGTCTAATATAATGGACTGTTTTGTCCCTCCAATACACATGGCTTCAGTTTTCTTAATGTTGACTTCGAGACCCCATTTGTTATATTCTTCTATTAGCTTCCGAGTCATGTAACTCAAGTCGTCATGATCCTGAGCAATCAGTATTTGGTCATCAGCGAAACATAAGGTGTACAGTGTAGTCTCGTCATTGAGAGGAATTCCCATGCCATTACATTTTCTTTTCCACAGCTTGAGTGCTTGTTCCAGATAAATTTTGAAAAGGGTGGGCGAAATACAGCAACCCTGCTTTAGTCCTTTCGTGACCTTAAATCCTTCAGATATCCTTGATCCAGTTTTAATTTTTGCAGTCGTTCCATTATACAGACTTTGGACTGCTTTGATAAGACCATGCTTAATGTTGGTTTGCTGTAGGGTTGACCATAGTTTACTTAGGGGTACACTGTCATATGCTTTTTGTAAGTCTACGTACATCAGGTGAACTTCTTTATTGACGGCTGTTTTTTTTTTCAATAACTTGCGTAATAGAGTACAGGTGGTCTACTGTGGATCGCCCAGCTCTAAAACCAGCTTGTTCCTCTGCTTCGTAATCTCTATAGTCATTTTCTATTTTGTTCTTAATAAGTTTCCCATACATCCTACTTATTGTGCTGTTTACCGCAATTCCTCTGTAATTTTCACACTGATCCTTGCTGCCCTTTTTGTGGATAGTTGACATGATAGATAATTTCCACTCTTTTGGTAATTCGGCTCCATTCAAGCAGTCTGAAAGAGTTTTCTTAACTGTTCCTGGAGTTTGTCTGTACCGGCTTTCACTAACACTTGCTGACAAAGTGGTTAATTCGACTAGAATTACTGTTACATCAGGGCCGAAATTAAAACTCGAACTAGTTGTGACCCATAACGATATAATTGTGACGCAGACGATATATAGAAGTTTTGGGGAACCTAGCGTTGTAAAATTCATTAAGATAATATGCTTTGGATAGGTAGAACATGTAATCAGGCGAGAGGAGAGTACAACAGTCAGAAAAGTTTTTGACCGAAGAGGGTCGATGGGACAACGAGCCTGAGGAAGATCGAGACTCAGTTATCAAAACAACCTAGAGGATGATTTAAAATCTATTCGAATTGGAGCATGGAGAAAAATTGTCAGAGACAGGAGCTAATGGAGGATTGTTCTGAAGAAGGCTTCAACTCATAACGAACTGTGATTCCACTGATGGTGATGACCACAGGAACACTATATACCTTCTACTTAAAATCATATCTAAGATTATAACCAATGTAACCAATAAACAATAAATTAAAAGATCTCTTCTTTATATTTTTAACAAAATTTATGAGATTAGGTATATACTAACGGATTAGCTAGTGTCGAGTTTTGTGACGATATCATAAAAAGCAAATACGAAAAGATGTAGTGACTACCGAACCATCAACATGATGAGCCACGTTTTAAAAATATCTTTTTGAATTTTGTACTCAAGGATAAAATAGAAGAACAACTTAGTGGCACACAGTTTGGATTCCGCAATAACCTTGGGACTAAAGAAGCACTGTTGCTGTAAGCTGAAGGCTGAATAAGCTGTTGCTGAAGGACCACCAGCCAAAGGCTGGAATGAAAAACAGATTAAACACTACCTTATATTTAATGCTAAGATTAAATAGCTATTTCTGATATCTGTCCGAAAACAGTGTAATATGGAATATCTCACTACACTTTTCACTGAGGCTATTTTCACTATGTATTATATATAATTACAAATAGAATTGCTTAACGCAATGTGGTTTCTATGTATAAAGCGAACTAATGGCAACACTGCTGGTTTCAATAAATGATCTGTTTATATGAACCGACTTTGGTAATAGCTTTTTCTCAACTAACTGATAATATTCAAATTATGTAGGCAGGTAGCGGAGGGTTCTTACCCCAAGAAGTACCGTTAAATATCTTCCTTTATTTCTTGTAAGAATTGCAATATCGACATGGTTGAAAATTTATATCGAGTGGAATGGAATTTCACCAGTTTCGTATTCAAGTCATATTACAGAGATGCAGAGATGTCGATCATCTGGTTTATAGGTATTCTATCGATTTTGTAAAGGACTTTGTTCTCTATTGATGTTAAAAACCTACATATCATTTGTTTATACGAAAACATTCGATTTCAATAAAATTATGAAAAATTGTCAATTTGGTATCACAATTAATGGCGTCAATATTGATAATTTGAGGTACGCAGATAACACGGTGTTAATTGCAATTAGTTAAGGAGAACTTCAACATCTAATTGATTGGAGTATATTCATAGGAGAGCCGGTGATAAATATGGACTAAAGCTTAACACCACACTGACAAATTTGATGGTTTTCTGTAAAACGCCAATACAACCAGAAGTGGTAACAGTTTATGAAGAACATCTTGAAAGAATCAACAGTACTACGTGGTTGTAATCTAAATGAGATGAGACATGGCAGAAATTATAATACGTATAGAGGTCAGAGCTACATTTTTAAGATGAAGAAAATCTTATGTGGAAACATTATCACTTTGAGATTGAAAAATAGATTAGAAAGATGTTATGTATTCACTACTCTTTTATATGGTGCCGAGGCTGAACCTTGATGAGAGGTACAGAGAGATATAATTAATACATTTAATAAAAGAAAGTAAGATAGACGGAAGAAGGGGCCAGATCGAAGACGAACTTCGTGAATTCGAAATCTGAGGCAATGGTTAACCAGATCCTCTACATCCCTTTTCCAACCTGCCGTCAACACAATTAGTACAACCAATTAGATAACCAATGCACGATATTTGGACATGGTACATAAAGAAGAAGAAATAATGAATTCATAGAGTTTGATAAATAACGAGTTTTTAAAACTTGACAATTATATAGATAGGGGAAAGGGTTGTACCTTGAACCAAATCTACCTTGAACCAATTGACATTTTGCGTATTTGTAGAAATCTGTGTGATCTCGCATTATTTCAGTTTTGTACTATTTTCAAGAGATGTCGCTACATCCTGTTTTTGTTGGAATAAGATCATTCTGTATCGCTATAGGTCTTGATATTTTTTATAAGTGTTATTGGATTTCCTGTTAATATTGGGTAACAGTTCCTATGTAGGTAAGTTTGTTATATTCTCCTTTTAAATGCAGTACTGACCGAATTTTTAAACATAGGTAAAACATAGGTTAAACATAGGAAAAAACAATATGAACCTGGAAAATGGTATCTGCTTTTATTGTACCTTGGTCCAATGCTCCAGGTACATGCTCTCAATATTAGACAAAATACTGCTCTAAAAATAAAATATTTTTTTTGTTTTTAAAAAAGCCTTGAAGCAAGATGGGAATCAAACGTAATGTAGTTAATCTAGAAAACCTTAAAGCCGCTGTAGAAGATGTCCTTGTACGGCATCTTTCCATATGAAAGAAAATAATATTTCAAAAACCACTTTTAAAATCACTAAGCTAATTTTTACAGATGATGAAGAACATCTTTTGTTAGATTATCTAAAAACGGCGGCCAAGTTACATTACGGCCTACCAAAGAAAGAACTTCAAAAATTAGCATACGAATTTGCTAACGAAAATAATAAGAAAATTCCAAATCCTTAGTTAGAAGAAAAACAAGCTGGGAGGGAGTGGATACGAGGATTTTTACTTAGAATCCAACTGTAGCTTTACGAAAACCAAAAGTTACAAGTATTGCAAGAGCTACTGCTTTCAACAAAAACACTGTTTCAAATTTCTTTAACTTAAAAAGTTGTTACGATCGCTACATTTTGACGCAAACAAAATATATAATGATGATGAAACTGTTAATACTACTGTTCATGTTCAGGTGCCCCCTATGCTTATATTTCCTCGAGTACACTTTAAGGAACACATGCTAAATGGTGCTCCTTCTGGAGCAATAATGGTTGCAAATCCATCAGAATGGATAAACCAAAATTTATTTGTAACATATATGAAGCCCTTTATAGCTCACGTTAAGCTATCCATAAATGACAAAGTGCTTCTTATATGTGACAACCATGAATCACATATCTCGGTTCCTCCAATAAATTTGGCAAAAGATAATGAAATGGTATTATTAACTATACCGTCCCATACATCTCACAAGATATAGTAACTTGGCAGTTTTTGGTCCATACAAAACGTTTTTTAACTAAGCTTCAAATCAGTTATTATCAACTAATCCAGAAAAACCTATAAGCATCTAAGACATTTCCGAAATAATTGGAACGGCATATTCGAAGGCCTTTTTGGTTAACAATATTGTGAAAGGCTTTCTTGTGACAGGAATTTGGCCATTTATTGACACTGTTTTTAGTGAAGATGAATTTTTATCGGCCTACGTGACCGACTGACCTGAACAGTTCGAACCAGAACCTTCTAATAGTATTGCTATAAGTCATAAAGATGCTAATAACGATGACAATAACCGCAATAAATAATGTCTACACCATCTACATGTCGAGACAACCAAAGTATAGTTTCTCCACACGAAATTAGGTCTTTTCCGAAGGCAGCACCAAGAAAAGAAACTAAGAAGTGCAATTTTAACAGATACACCTGCTAAAAAAGAAATAGAACAATATAAATCGGCAAAAACCCAAGGGTAGTTTAAAACGTGTAAAAGAAACGTAAAATGGAAAGTATTTAATGGAGAAGAACTACCAGAAGAAATTCCTAAAAGAAAAAGAAAAATGAAAGTAGAAAGTAGTAGAAATTGATGGTACGGTAGCATCTAAAAAATTTGAAAAAAAAAATAGTAATGAAGACACTTCTTTTGTCCTTTTGTCAACAACTCTGATGTGATACTGCGTCTTTCTGAACCTAAATCTGTAGTTTTGTCAAAATGGCACGAGGCATAACTTATATTTGCAGTTAATTTTAGTCAATACAATGTTGTTTAGTTTATCGGTTATTTATATTGTTAAATGAAGTTTATTTTTAAGTTACATTGTACTGTTTTCTCTTACAAAATATGTACAATAAGGAGTTGTTCCAATGTAAAACCCTATGTTGTACCCTAGACCAGAGAGTGATCATTTTATTTACTTATTTTTCAAGTACTTATTTCATTTATATTGAAATTGTAAATGTATATTACAAAACTGATTAAATAAAGAAATCTTGTTTATCCATAATTTCTTTATTTAACGTTATATTTAGCCAAATATCGATTTAAAAAAAAATGGTCCAAGGTACAACACTTTCCCTATGCCAATTGAATATAGTGCGATAGCTGTTGTATTTTCTGTGAAAAAAAAAACAGCAGATGTAAACTCTAGGCCTACGTAATATGTAAACTATTAGATTAAAAAGGTAGATGATTCATTCTTCAATACCACGAAAAAATATATAGGACAAACATAAAATCCATGAGAGTAATCTCAAGGCATCTCAAAAACAGATTCCTAAACATACAAATTTTTTCTCTATTAATTGAATTGTTTATTAAGAACTAAAAATTACTTAATAAATTTATCATAATTTATTTTTTAGATACAGAGAAAACGCTAAAATCAGATCTAGTCTATTCCATGATCGTCCCATGAAACCACTAGATCTGGCAGTTTATTGGACTGAATTCGTAGTCAGGCATAAGGGGGCGCAACACCTGAGAGTAGGAGCAATGGATCTACGATGGTACCAATACTTTCTATTAGACGTGATTGCAGTTGTAACAATATTCATTTTCAGTGTATTTACAGTATTATATTTATTGTGTGTTAAGCTGTGTTGTTCAAAGCAAAACAAAAAGACCAAAAAAGAGTGAAAAACCTTTATGACATTTAAAAAAAAATTATTTTAGTTTTTTTATTATATAGTTTTATTATATAAAAATTTTAACATGACATTTTATGACATTTTTAAAGAAAATTGAAAAACTACTGGGTCTATTTAAGAAAAAAAAAGACTTTTAAAATACTTGCTATAACGTAAATCTACTTTTTCTCAAGGATTTTTAGCGTTTTTGTCACAAGAAAGATTAAAACTTAACTCTCATCTTAAAAATAATTCAACTAATACGGTCTGTATGTTATCTAAGTTTGTGTATCACATTTTGGTTTAGTATTATATTCATATATAATAAAATATCACTAAAGAATATTTTATCTTCTGCATTCAATATTTAAATGACTTTCACACTGACAGCTGTTCCGTCACAAATTAAACAATTTGTACCAGAGCATCATGATCATCCATCTCATTAGGTAACAGCAAGCATTAATTGTGTTTTAATTCATCTTTCTCTGTACTTTGAATAAATGCGAATTAAACTTATGATTTTATTTTTTAACTATTGCTCGCATTAAAAATTAAATATATAAAACATAAAATTGGAAAAGAATTGGTTTAAATTGGTCTAAAATATTTAAAGATCATAATATAAATTTAATTGCATCGACCAATAAACTCGATTTAATAAATAAATAGGAGAATTATTTCTGTAAAAACCAAATAGATAAGAATCAGTAATGGTTTTTCTAAGCTACGATAAAGCAGCTAAATATCGATATCATAACAATAGTCGATTTTTAATAAACAATTATGTCAAAGGCATAGGTATAGGAATAATTCTTTGAATACAAAATAGAAATCTTTTGTACACAGAATTTTGAAAGTAAGGAAAAAGCTTTTAGTTAAAGATGAAGGTAGATAGTAATCTTGATGTTTAGTTATATCGAGACTTGTAAACAAAAAGAAAAGTAATTTTTTATGAAATTGGAAATACCAAATAATATAAGGTCATGACGACAGCGCGTTTGTTTACTAAGAAAGTATGGAATGTGATTGGTTGGAATTTAAGGTGTGGAGTGTATGATGCTGGAATCTGATTGGTAGATTCGGAAGGTATTCGGAACGACGCCAAGTCGATTTTGCGATGACGGAGGAGATTTTACTGTGTTCAGCAGTTCTGAAGAAGTTGGTTGTTTCGTTGCTCCATAGCCTGCAGTAAAAGTGAGCAGAGTTGCTTGTAAATAAAAATTGTGTATAGCGTTTGATGTATCTCTGAAACAAGCCAAAGGAGTAGTAGCAGTTCACAGCGGAATTTACATCTTATAGTAAGGAAAACAGGTGTAGCATATATGTCGTGCTATGCCATCTGACATATTTTTATGGATGTTCAGAATAAATAATGTAATTTGCTTCACATGTGGACCTCTTGCCTTTTCAAAATCATCAATCTTGTTCCTGTTACAAGTCTAACGGTGAACGTAGTGCATGTCTATCAGTAGACGTTGTCACGTTCCATCACGTTCTGCGTCGAATGTCACGTTCTGTTAGGCACTATACGGAAAAGAAGAAGAATTGGCAGTTAATATTGAACGTTGACAGAAGCCAAACAGTTGGCTTCTGTGTGTGCCACCACCGCTTTCATTTGACACCCTATATGTCAAAATCAGGCCAATAGCAACGAAGATACGTTAGAGCGTCCATTTGACAATGCCGTCATCTTTGTTTTTTGTCTCAACGTCTCAATAAGCCCCCGTACGGCACGATCGGACCAATAGAAACATAGATATGACGTAATGCCCTTTTGGCATGCTCCGATGCGCATGGCACATATTGCGTTCAATCCCATTTTTCATCCTATTTCCAACGAACCCTCGTACGTCATCCTACGTTAAGCCGTTTGGCAGTTACGACCGGGGGTTGCGATTTTAGGGTTGTCATTTAGGGGTTGCGCCAGGAACCCTGTTCCCTACATACTCAGAAATTCAGTATCGTCAAATATCTGTTATATGGAAATATGAAACTTTTTTCAAATCCTTTAGTGCTCTTTTTAACAGTGTTACTTTTTGAAAAGCTTTGCAGCATAATTCTACCGTTTCGTATACGGATATTTTTTCTCAGGTAATAATTATATTCAATGGTCCAAAAAAGCAAAGATCCAACGGCTGCATTTAATGACTGCAGTGTGAAGGTAATGTTAAAAGAGTTATGTTATTTTCTCTAGCTTATAAAATAACTTACAATATGGACGTCCAAGATTAGCAGAACTGGATATTTCTGAGTAGGTTTTGCGTATTTGATAAAATGATCGAGATATATGAGAAAATGTAGTGTAGTGATTCCCAATTCGTCAAAATTATTTATATTATCAGCTGTAAATCTAAATTTGTCCATCACTTGACTTAAAAGATCACAGAAATGGCTAACTTTATTTTTATTATAACTATTGAGACTAGTATCTTCAGACTTTTATACTGAAAGCTTGGGTGACGTTTTAACAGTCCAGCCAGCCAATTATCTGCTCGCTTTAACACCTTATTGAAGAAATGTGGTATTTTAAGTCTTTCAGCTAAGTCAAAAGCAACTCTACGGACATCAAGTGATGCAAGTCCGTAATATATATTTTGCATATCAAATAGATGTTTTACGAAAATTATCTCACCTTCTTCACTAAAAGCAAGCTTAAAACTGTTCTGGGAGAGCTCCTGAATGGAAACGTTGTGTGGCCTTACTAATTTTAAGCGTCGTTACTTTTGGAATCTGGAATTTTTCAGTAGCATCTCTCAAACTCATGCCATTCTGAACAGCGATAGTAGCCTCATTTGCTGTAGATTTATTCCATTTGGGCGAAGCTTTTTTTTCTTGTAATACTGCTCTGAAAAGATATTATCTCAGTGATTCTCAACAAAAACAGCTTGTCGCGCAACTTCCCGAGTAGCTGATCCTGTACATGTTCAGCTATATCACAAATTCGACGGGCAATAGTATCATTTGATAGAGGTATAGACTCCAATTTTTTGGCAAAATTATCTCCAAATATAGTTTCTACAATTTGAATTGCAGCTGGCAAAATAAGCTCTTCACCAATAGTGTGAGGCTTTTTACATCTAGCTATTTGATGGGAGGTTTTATAAGAGGCAAGTAAAGCTTTTTCATTCACAGTCAAAGTTTTTTTTAGATATGATCTTTGTTTTTCATGTGATTTTAATTTTAACTCGAAGAATTCTCGGGGTTGATTCATGCACTCACTATGAAGCGTTTCCAAATGTCTTTGAAGTTTATTTGGTTTCATGCTGTCGGCTGCTAAAATTTTTGAGCAAATGATACATAAAGGCCGGTCTTCTTCATTTACTTCAGTAAACGTAAACACAAAATTAAAGTAATCTTTAGTAATCTAAGTATATTTTCTTGATTTTATTTTTGGAACCACTCTCGCCTGTACACTTGTTGATGCTTCACTAGTATCGAATGCTCGCTTACGCCCAGTTTAAAATTTATCCAAGATTTTGTATAAATTTAAGTATATTTACCTACTGCTTGGAATATTTTAATACCGTGAACTGCAATTAATACACGCAAACTACAACATAAACATTCACAATAAATTTAACATGTGCAGAACGACTGACTAAACTGACTCTACTAAGGTTTGCGTCTGAGGAGGAGAGAGGAGAACTGGGAACTCGAAACGAGACGATCGGTTCTGGATTGGTGTTGCCACATATCAATAAATTTACTTATTCTCGGTAATTTGGTAATTAATGTTTTAATCTAAGTTTACTGCAAGGGCAGATCCAGAGCGACTGGCTCAAAAATTTGACAAACAAATATACTTTAATAACGATAAGGTTTGATTGTCTTTATGGCACTTAAGTGTGTGAAAAGTGCCTTAAAAAAATTTCGGTTTGAGACACGCTGCATTACGCGCTTCCACGGACATTGAAGCACGGTTTACTATTGTCAACCTTTTTTAGCAAATTCAACGCGAAATTCAAATTAATCATTTCATATCTGTCAATGTTCCTACATGACCCGGTGGTCTTATATGCTCCGGTCTCCCATACACCACAGATATTATAAATGCTCCGATAAAAATACGAAAAAAAAAACGTTTTTTACTTGTATATACTTAACTTTTTTGTCTGAGTAACAAATCTGAAGGACATCTCTGAAATAAAAATATTAATAGTTTGAGTATGTTTGTACAACCTTTGTGACATTTTAATTCTCTTTATAAAAAAATGAAGCACTATTTTTGTAAAGCAAAAATGAGATATTTCGCATATTGTATAAACATTAAACAGTGGCATAAATGAATGAATTGAAAAGAAAAGTATTTTAAAATTATGTAAAATATTTAATTCCTAGCTGGGGGGCTGAGAGTAATAAGGTTAAAGTAAACCTATGTAAGTAATAAAAACAAGGAAAGTGCTTGTGTTAGTATACAACAAATATATACTTGTCTTTAGTTACTAGGATTTTTTGTATCAGGACTTTTTTTCTTTCGCTTGTATTAGTATACCCTGGAAACTATAATATCCACTGCAGATATTTTAATACATTAAAAGAGATTTCAGTGAAATATAAAGAGGAATAATTCATGCTATGAGTACAAGTAAAAGCAAGTAAACTCAATTTCGAGTTCTGTTGTATTGATTGAGTATTCGATGGAATAATAAAATCAAATGTGAACAAAACATTTTTATTAAAATAGGAAGTTCAGAATATATATAGAGCTTGAATCAATACCAACAGCGTATAGATTTATGGTGAATCAGTAAAAGATTTAAAAAATATTGTCACTCTGGTAAAGTTGCCTCCATCTATCTATCGTCCATCGGCAAATTCAAACAAATACCACCTTTAAAGATATTTTTTACCATCAAAAATGAGATGTTTTATCCAAATAATGCTTCAAATATAATGCGCAGAATAATTTTGAATTCGGTTCCACTAATGAACTTGCTTTTTTTCCTTCATCAATCAGCCAATCGCGTCCACTGCTGGGCATCTCAGTTCTTTCCAGTGTTCTCTACACTGGGCCGCTTGTAGCCAGTTTCCTGCTACACGTTTTATAATCATCGGTCCATCTAGTCGGTGGTCGTCCTCAGCTTCTTTTATAGTTTCTGGGCCTCCATTCCATAATACGTCTTGTCCACCGTCCATCTTGTGTTCTGGCGAAGTGCCCTGCCCAGTTCCACTTAAGCGCCGTCGTTCTTTCTTAGACGTCTTGAACTTCTGATCTTTGCCTGATTTATTGGTTTGTTATGTGGTTATGAAGGCTCACGTTCAGCATTGCACGTTCCATGGCTCGTTGTGTAACTCTGAGTTTATTCGAAGATTTTTGCGTGAGTGTTAAAGTCACTGCTCCATAAGTTTGTACAGGCAAAACACATTGGTTAAAAACCTTTCGCTTGAGCACAAGACACATGGGAATTGGACTTCTTATAATATGGCTTAATTTGCCAAATTCTGCCCATGTCAGGCCTATTCACCTCTGTATTTCATGTGTTTGATTGTCTTTGCTTATTTTGATCTCGTGTGCCAGATATTTGTAAGTGTCTGTTTGTTGAATGGTATTATTGTTTATAGTTATATTTCCACTCACTCAGAGATTTGTCATAAGTTTAGTTTTCTCAAAGTTTATCTTTAATCCTGCTTTTTCAGACAGACTTTTAAGCGAATGTATCATAGAAAGTGTATCCTGTAAGTTATCTGCGATTAATACATCATCTGCAAATCTTTCTCCATCTATATTGATGCCCATATCTTGCCATTGAGTGTTTTTAAATATTGACTCTAGAGCTGCCGTGAACAATTTTGGTGAAATAGTGTCTCCTTGTCTAACTCCTCGACCTAGCTGAATCTTTCTGTGTCTTCGTCTAGTCGTACACTTAATGTAGCGTTCTCGTAGATGTTTTTGATTAGTGTCGTGTACCTGTAATCTATTCGGCTTTGATTTAGGGCTTCCAGTACTGTTTCAAACTCTACAGAATCAAAAGCCTTCTCGTAATCGACAAATGCAAGAACCAGTGGTATGTTGTACTCGATGCACTTTTCTATTAAGATCTTTATGGTATGCAAATGGTCATTTGTGCCTTATCCTGCCCTGAAGCCTGCCTGTTCCTTGGGCTGATAGAAATCAAGTTTAGGTGTTAGTCTCTTTGTTAAGATTTTCATAAAGAGTTTGTACATATGTGTCAAGAGGCTGATGGGTCTATAATTTTCTAATTTAGTAATAGCGCCTTTTTTGTGTAACAAGACTATCACTGCATTGTTCTAGTCTTTTGGAATCGTATCCGCATGTAAGCATTTATTAAACAGTTCGCTTACTGATTTTAATAGAATTTCTCCTCCTGCCTCAATAACGAGTCCATCATCACCAGGCGATCGATGGTTCTTCATTTCCTTTAAATCTGCTCTTACTTCTGACACAGTAATGGGTAAAAGTATTTCCTATCTCTGATTCATGAGAGTCTTTACTCGTGTCAGGAAATTGTCTTGTGGTTTTTGGCTGATATAGAGGTCTTTATAAAACTCTCTGGTTATTTTCAGAATGTTTTGTTTATCTGTTGTTGCCTTTCCGTCTTTATCTCTCAGCTTGTATATTTCTTTTTTACTTTGTGTGAGTTTTCTTTACATTATCTTTAAACCTTTGTTCTCTTCTACTGTTTAAGTAATTTCATTAGTATTATATCTTCTTACATCTTTTCTAATTTCCGCTGAAATTCTTTTATTTAGTTTTCTATATTCTTCTTTGTTTCCCTTTTCGTTTTCGCTTAGGGTTCGTCGTATTTCCATGAGAGCTTTTGTATCTTTGCTAATCTTTTCACTTTTGGTGTCATTTTTCTTGCAAAATTTAAGTTGTGCGTTTCTAACCGAGTCTGTTTTAATTTATTGTGATCGTCAATACTTAGAAGTTTGGAATTATTACTCTGTAAAGTTTCGGCTATATTTTTATGTATGTTTCTGGCTGATTTGGTGAATTGCAAACTATGCGTTTGCAACTGTTTATCGTCTTTGCTCTTTCTTTTTGTAGGTTTATCATTACTCTAGCTCTTACTGATCTGTGGTCGCTTCCTACTGATAGTTTATTAAGTACAGTGACATCTTGAATCATTTGCTTTTTGTCTGTTATTATATAATCATATTCGCTTTTAGTTCTTCTGTTTGGACTAGCCCACGTCCATTTTCTATTTTGTTTCTTCTTAAAAAAGGTATTCATTGCATTCAATTTGTGTTGCAGTAGAAAGTTGGTACGCATTTCGCCTCTTTCGTTTCTTACTCCGATTCCAAAATCTTCGATTGCCACTTCTTGTTCGTCCTTTTTCCTTCCGAGTTTTTCGTTAAAATCTCCCATTATCAGATTGTAATGAGCCGGTTCCTGCTTTTTTGCTCTTTCGATTTCTTCATAGAAGGCTTCAGCAATTTCATCTTCGTAATCGCTGGTGGGGGCGTACACCTGGATTATTTTCAGATTTTATCTCTTATTTAGTCTTAGATTTATGTACATCACTCTTGGGGTAATACAGGCTATGCTCTGTATATTTTTCTGTAATTTTTTGTGTACGAATAAACCTATTCCTCCAGTTGTCGATTCTGTTTCCCCTTTATAGTGGAATATATTCCTTGATTTTAGTTTGACCTGATATTCACCTCTTCTTTTGACTTCGCTAATTTCTATAATATCCCATTTCACATGTTTGAGTTCTTCTTCCGTCATTTTTTCATCCTTAGATAAGGTTCTTACATTATACGTAATTATGTGCAGCCTTGGTCGTTCTTGGTAGCCTCCTACAACCCGGGGATTCTTCGCACCCTCTGCCCGCTGTCCGTGAGTCCTACCGCTACCTTGGTTGGAAACTAGCGAGCTGCCGGGGACTGAGGGCCGTTTTCTTGAATATCTGTTCATGCTGAGGGGGTTTTGGCATTTAAACACCACGCTTGCCAGGCGGGTTGGTGAGTTGGTTTGGAAAATTGGTAGGATAGTAGGTATTGGGTAGGAATGGGGTTAGGACATCATTTCTCTCCACAGGAGTTGAGAGAGAATCAAGGCTCGCGTAGGGCAGGGTCGTATCCCTGAAGTTAGTCTCTTCTTTTTGAAACTGTCTATCTTTGTGTAAAGAAAATGTTTAGACCATGGGAAAAATCACCTATAGATTTTCGTCCATGGAAGTAAGAGAACTCAAGTAATGGTAGAGAAAGTATAATGGTCGACAATTATTTAAGTAATATAAAAAACAACGACCTTGAGACTGGAACTGTAGAAAAGAGTTTTCGACTTTTAAACAGATTGTTTTCAATGAAAACAATCTGTTGTAAAGGCAGTATCATAAGAAAAGCGGCCTTTCTAACAGGGATTCCGTATTCTACCAAGCACGCCATTGTGATGAGTGGTAATAAAAAGAGAAAAACAAGATCGGATGATAGAAATATTTTAACATACCTTATGATGATACCTTAACATCTTAATCCTCTGTTGCACACACAGTTTCTGTCTGAAACAAAACATACGTAACAATCGCATTTGGTGCATTTTACTTTTGTTATTCTTACATCTTCCTGTCTTTTTCTCATACTGGGGCCAATGAGCCATTCTATCAGAAATACAGTTGGCGTTTACGGATACACAAGTTTTATATATATTTTTTGCTAATTCACACATTTTCAATGTATGTTTTGTTAATAAAAACTTACGGTTCTCTTATCCTTCCAATTCCCAATTACATATCCTGTTTTACTCTCCTCCCCTACAATTTCCCCACGTTCAACTTTTTAGGTTCTAGAATTGACTTTAGACAATTTTTAACGTTTTTTCTTAGTGTTCTAACTAAATGAGTTTTTTTTTTTTCTAACAACGTTTGAGCTAATTGTGGGTTTTGTGGGTTAGTATCAAAATTATCTACTACTAAAGTTCTTCCATATCCAACATAATCTTGAAGCAGTTCATAAACATCTGTATTATTTGCCCTCTCTTCTCTATTTTTCTGCTTCATTTGACCCTCGTAAATTTTAACGTGGTAATTATAACCTTGAGAATCACACATTTTAAATAATTTTACACCATATTTGGAAGCTCTTCCAGGGATGTATTGCTTAAAAATTATTCTACTTCTAAAAGGTACCATCGATTCGTCAATGACGAGGACTTTTCCGGAAGTTTTTAAGTGTGTGTATTTTTGTATAACAATATCGGCTAATGGTCTAATTTTGTCTAGTCGAGCATTGGGATCATTAGTGCTATTATCACAGAAATGCAGGTGTCGTAGTACAGACTGAAATCTATTACGCGACATAAGTTCTGGTACAAACTTATTTGCAAATAAAAGATTTATTGATCAGTAATCAGATGATTTTGGATATACTACAAGGCCCATGTAAATTATGATAGCGAAAAATTTTCGCAGTTTAACATTATTCGCAATGGGTATCCATTTACCCTTCGTAATTCTTGAATATTCGTTTGAATTCTAATTATGTCTAATACGTCATCATCCATGATAGCAGATAAAATTTTTATTGGAGTTATATCACAATCTAATACATTATGAACTCCTCCCGTTCCGGAATGTACTAAATCTTTTTAGTATACACAATTTACCTCTCCCCATTCTTGGTGGAAAATGGTTCCTCGATATCAGAAGTATTATCCTAGTCCTATGGGATTTGGTCCTACCAAGTCAGCCATTGGTTCATTTGTTTTGCAGACATAGTAGAAACCAAAAAGAGTGATATCGAAAAACGAACGTATTATTAAGTGTGATTTTTACTTACGAAAAACTCAAATATTGGCTGCAGATACTGGCTACTCAAAATCTATTAGAATGGCGTTTCAATACACATAATACATATAACATTCCTAATTACAAATGAATAGCAAGATCTCGTGATTGATGTCGGCATGTAACGTAATCTACGTCGAGTTGGTAGGGACTGTGTGTTTGCCGGCATCTCACACGGTCTCAATTTTCAGTTTACGTTTTTGCAAAATTTGTGTACCGTGTCACCGGCACACATTTTTAGCTAACTTGAATGTTTGGCAAAAATATTTTTTCTGATACTATTTTTACACTTACTTTGTCGTAGTAATAAAGAAGATACACTTAAAATTTAATAAAAAAATAAAGTTTTAGTTTAAGTAATCGGTAGACAAGGTGTCAAAAGAATTAAAAACCAATTATTTAGATTGTTTACCACAGCATGAATTTAGCAAACCATGTTTTCTTGACGATCTAGCTCCGCCTCTTTGTTACACAATGGTAAACAAATTTTTAGATTAGACATTGGAAGATAGATGAATAGAAAACAATGGTCCTTTCCGGTGGTCCACTCATTGTTTAATTCTAAACGAGTCATTTCTCATCACTTTGTGAAAGTGCCAATAACCAGAAATAACGACAATTATAACAACTATTTAAAAGACAATTGAAGTCGATTGTCTTTTAAATGTTTTTAATAAAATTATAAAATATATGGTAATTTATTTACAATTATCGACTAACTGTGGTTTGAGTTTAAAGAAATGGCGTGTCATAGTGAATACCCTGTATTTATAAATTCAACTTCCATGTCAATTCCTTAAGTTAAGGCATTTATTAAGTTGAGATCCTTGCTGTGCTGCAGTGATCTTAGTTTGGGAACCAAGATGCGAATAGTGAGGTGCTACGTTCTTCCAGTGTTACTGTATGGAGTTGAAGCCTGGACACTGACGCAAGCCACTGAAAAACGAATCGAAGCCTTCGAGATGTGGATATACAGAAGGATACTAAAAATATCTTATGTGGACCATGTCACCAACGTTGAAGTCCTACAGCGCATGACAAAAGAAAAAGAAGTGCTTAATTTAATTAAACAACGCAAGCTTGAGTACCTCGGCCACGTGATGCGGAACGAAGAAAAATATCGAATTCTTCAACTTGTTACGCAGGGTAAAGTATTTGGCAGAAGAGGACCGGGGCGCCGTCGTATCTCGTGGTTGAAAAATCTCCGACAATGGTTTGGGATGACCTCAGCGGAGCTGTTTCGCAGAGCAGTCAACAAAACCATGATAGCCTTGATGATCGCCAACATCCGGACCGGATAAGGCACTGAAGAAGAAGAATGTCAATTCCTGAAAGAACGTTATCTAGTCTGTGTTGTTCTTGTTTATTTCCGGTATAACCGGAAGTGACATATCTGTCAAAATATTTTCTTCGTCATACCTATGCTTTAAATGATGACGCACGGGTAAAGAACCATGGACTTAACTATATGTAAAGACAAAAAAAAATGTTAGTTGACTTCACTATATATTTTGTACTGTAAAATGGGGTGAAATTGATTCAAAGGGGCGAAATTGATAACTGCGAATGATTCTATAGAATAGATAATAGAATAATAAAATTTTGCCAGAAGCATAATGTGATAGCCGCAAATACATTTTTTAAATTACCTAAGCGACGCCTTTATACATGGAAATCGCCAGCTGACAAAGACAACAAAATCGTCAGAAATCAAATTGACTACATCCTAATAAAACACAGATATCGAAACTCATTTCAGGCAGTAAAGGCATATCCAGGAGCAGATGTATCCTCTGATCACAATATTCTTATTGCTAGGTTTCAACTTCAACCAAAAAAGACGCAAAAAAGCCGCAACAACAATAAACTTAACATACAGAAACTAAAGTCAGAAGAAACAAAAGAAAATCTGAAACAAGAAAGCAACACAAATCTAGATAGAAACCCAAGAAATAATTGCAACGTAGAGCAGCAGTAGCAATTCTTCAAAACCTCCATATTGAAGCCAAGTAAGAAAGTACTTACAACAACCAAATGTAAAAAAAAAGTGGATGACCGAGGAAATTCTAGAGTTGATGAATGAAAGGAGAAAAAACAAAACCATCAATACGATCCGCTATAAAAAGCTTCAAAACCAAATAAGAAGAAAAATTAGGGAGACTAAAGAAACCTACTCTTCTGAAAAATGTAAAGAAATAGAAGTACTGCAAAAAAGATATGACAACGTTAATCTACATAAAAAAGTCAAAGAACTAGCCGGAGTAGGAAGTAGAAGAACCTCGTATATATTGCTCGACAAAAATGGAAATATTATACTGGAGACAGAACAAAAACTACGACGATGGAAAGAGTACATCGAGGAATTATTTCATGACCAGAGAGAAGCTAGTACATCTGTAGATAGCGAAACGTGAGATGTAGGTCCAGAGATAACCGAATCAGAGGTTAGTCAGGCATTAAACTCAATAAAAATCAATAAATCTGCTGGTCCAGATGAATTACCAAGCGAGCTATTAAAGTTGGTCAACGAGAAAAACCTGGACATAATAGTAGAATCAGCATTTGTGTGTCTGCCAAAGAGTGCAGTGACTATCGAACCATAAGTTTAATGTTACATACCTTAAAAATATATATATTTAGGGATTCTACAGTATTCACTGCCTTCCCTCGCTCAACCGTTTCCATATCTCTCTGTTGTTCCATTCTCCATCGTTTAGGCCTCTCCTACTCATGGCGTCGTCTACTTCGTTCCTCCAGGATTTTCGGGGTCGTCCTCTTTTCCTCCTTCCTATGGGGCTCCATTCGGTTATTCTCTTTATCCATCTGCTGTCGCTAGTTCTTCTTACATGTCCATACCACTTTAATCTTTTTTGTTCTATATATGTTAGTATGTCTGTTTCTATTGATGTTCTTTGCTTTATTTCGTCATTACTTCTCCTATCCATTCTTGTTACTCTGCAGCATCTTCGCAGACATTCCATCTCTGTTGCTACTATCTTACTGCTGTTTTTCTTGTTTATGGTCCAATTTTCAGCCCCATATGTCATAATACTTCGCACTAATGTTTTATAAATCTGCGTTTTTGTCTTCATATTTAGGTGTCTATCCCACCATACTGAGTTAAGTTGTCGATTGCTGTTCTTGTTTGTCCTAATCTTTGTGTAATTTCTTCCTCTGTTGTTGCCTTAAAAATTCTGTTGAAAATTATCCACGCCAGAATTCACTCTAAACTGGAGCAGGATATTAGTGACACAAAATATGGGTTCCGCAATGGTATGGGTACCAGAGAGGCACCATTCTCCTTCAACGTGCTGACGCAGAGATGTTTTGATGTTAACCGTCCTCTTTACGTCTGTTTTATAGGCTACAATAAAGCGTTTGATAAAATAAAACATGACCGACTCATGGAAATTCTAAAAAATAAAAACCTAGATGAAAGAGATTTAAACCTAATAACAAACCTTTATTACAATCAGCGAGCAATTGTACGGATTGAAAAAAATACATCTGAAGAAATGGATATAAAGAGAGGAGTCAGGCAAGGCTGCATACTATCACCTCTATTATTTAACGCTTATTCTGTCTTAGTTAACAACATCAGATTTGCAGATGATACGGTAATAATAGCCGATACTTTACAAGACCTGGAAAGGCTCATAAGTAAAATAGTAGCCTATTTTACTTATTAATTTCATACCCATTCAGAGTATGAAATTGTTCATCCAGTTGTTTGCCTTTTTTGGAGATAATCTTAATCAAAAAAATATTTTTTATGAAGAAATATTTAATAAGTCTAGATCTTGTTGAATCATATTAGTAAAAAATATGTAGTTAATTTTACAATTTACAATATTTTTGAATGAATAATTTTAGATTGATCAAATTCACCATATTTTACGGTAGTAAAAATTTAGTTTAATACAATAACTTTTAACGTTTTTAGTTATAAGTTCCCAACACAGGGATGATGAAATCATGATGAAATGTTTCCTCAAATGAAAACACTTTGATTACGAATCCTGTCCTGACCAGAAAATGACAGGTATAAGTATACGCACATACATAGATTGCAGTGATCAAAGTAAACAATAATATTCTAAGAACGTTACAACTATAAATAAAATTATTTGTGTTGTGTAGGTAGTTCTGGTGAAATCTGGTTGGAAACTGAAACTCATTGCGTACATTATATTTAAAAATTTCGGTGGTATAAATATTAAACAAAAATGATAGGAAGCAAAATTGTTTATTATATGAATTTATTATTTACACACATATTTTGTTACATTTTAAAATAAAACGCGACCAATAACTAAATTTTTAAATTCAGAAATTAACAACAGGATGAATATACAGCGAAATACAGCGAAATAATAAGTTTTGCATTTAATGCAACAATTCGATAAAAAAAAAACAACCATCAGAAATTGTACTGAATAGTTATGGTACTCCAGGCAGAAATGAGAGCGGTGAAAAACTACTCCATTACCTATTGGAAAAGAATATGTACCAAATGAACAGCTCCTTTTACAAAAAAATACACAGACGATGGACATGGCTAAGCCCGGACTATAATACCAACAATGAAATAGATTACCCAATAACTGATAAACGATTAATGGTCAATTGCATAGAAATATCAGTAAATACACGATATTTATGAAAGTTAGTTAGTTTGACATCAACACAGATAAGACCAAATTTATGATAGTATCAAGGAGTCCGATAAATAATGAACAACTAACTCTTGGTGGACAGCACATAGAGAGAGTGACAAAATATAAGTATCTGTGAGCTTACATTGTACCCTCATCAATGATAGATTAGAGGTTACACAAAGAACGGTACTAGGCTCGGGCTTCAGTCTGGTAGAGGTATCTTGGTCGGGGCTCTTATTACAGCTCAAATATAAAGAATCAGTTAGAGAAGTAGTGAAGATACAGAGACGAGAAGTTAGAAGATAAGAGAAGGGAATTATTTGGGCACCACCCTATTTTTAGAGGAACAGGGAAACCTTTTGATATATAGAATAAGATAACAGGAAAGGTAAAATAATCACGCGAGAATAAAGTAAACCGTGAAAGAAAAGATATTATGACAACATAGGGTGGTAAAAAAACGATCCGGCTGATCGCTATAGAGTCGCAAGCTTGTTAGACACAGAAACTAATAAATCAGTTATAAGCTTTACTCCTTACTCAGAGAGAGTGATAATGGTTCAACTGAAGACAAAAATACAAGTTAACTTAATTCAAGTATACGCACCAACAGCGTATAAGGATGAAGAGGGGACAGAACATTTTTACATGAAGTTAGACACAATTTTTATTAAAAAATAAGACATTACAATAGTAATGCGGGACTTTAAGGCTAAATTCGGGAGAGGAAAAGTTGACGAATATGTTGAGGAATTAGGACTAGGTGACAGAAACGAAAGAGGGGATAGACTTATGGATTTTTGTCAAAATGAACATTTTGCAATAATGAACACAATGTTCCAACTACCCGACAGAAGATTATACACTTGGAGATCTCCTGCAGACAACAAAGGCCGCATAGTCAGAAATCAAATAGACTATATTTTAGTCAAAAATAGATACAAAAACTCAATTAAAGCAGTAAAAATGATACAGAGCAGATGTCAACTCAGATCATAACTCGCTGATGACTAGAATGCACGTGAAACTAAAAAAATTGTAATACCTAAAAACAAACCAACGTTTGATTATACAAAATTAAGAAAAAAGTGACATGTTGAATCATCAAAAAGTAATCCAAATAGGCCAACTCAAATCTAACAGAAGTAGGAGAAGAAATGTTGACATCAAAAGATATCAATGAAAAGTGGAGCAATATTCAGAAGGCATTACTAAAGGCTGCAGAAGAAAATTTAAATCCTGAAAAGAGAAATAAAAAACGGAAGTGGATGACTTCAGAAATTCTAGCATTACTGGAAGAGAGGAAAATTCAAAAAGGTGAAATGAGCCAAAATATCGAGAACTACAAAGTAGAATTAAAGTAGAGATAAAAAGGCCAAGGAAAAGTGGTTAACAGATCAATGCATAGAAATAGAAGAGTATGACAGAAAAAAAAACTAATAAACTAAAAAGAACTAATAAACACCAAAAAGCGAGCACACTATGAGATACTCAAAGATGATAATGGTAAACTCATTGCAGACATCAAAGATAAACTAAGATTTTGGCAATACATAATGAAACTATTCGTCGTTGATAGAATGATACAAGAAGAACCACAGGAACAAACAAGACTGAAAATAATAATATGCGCATTAGAACAATCAATTAGAAATGAAAAGACCACAAAATCAGTAGGCCCAGATCAGATTTCTACTGAGCTAATTAAATGCATTGACGAAGAAACACTGCATATACTTTTAGATCTGTTCAACAAAGTATATAAGGAGTAATACCTGAAGATTGGTTGCTGGCCACGTTTGTAACACTACCAAAGTCAGTACATGCGACAGAATGCTTCCAGTACAGAACAATTTCCTTAATAAGCCACACGCTTAAGACATTTCTCTAAATAATACATAGAAGACTATACAAAAAAATAGAAGAAGATATAGATGACACCCAGTTTGGATTCAGAGGAGGACTAGGAACGAGAAAGGCTCTGTTCGCTTTAAACGTTCTCGCGCAAAGACGACTAGATATGAACCAGGATCTCTATGTCTGCTTTTCAGATTATCAAAAGTCTTTTGATAGAGGACGACATCAGAAACTCGTAAAACTGTTAAAAGAAACGAATTTGGATGGTAGAGATATACCGTTGTTGTCAATCTGTACTGGAATCAAAAAGCAAAGGTTAGAATCAAACATATCGATACAGAAACTATACAAAAAAAAAAGAGGTGTTAGACTGGGTTGCGTGCTGTCATCATTGTTATTCAATCTGTTCAGCGAAGCTATTTTAAAGGAACCAATATCATAGGTACAACAGGGTATATCAATAAACGGAAAAATCTTGAACAACATAAGATTCGCAGACGACACAGCTGTTTTTGCAGACAGTCTAGAAGCACTGCAACGCGTAGTAAATAGATTACATCAAGTTAGTATCAAATATGGACTACAAATGAACGTTATGAAAACCAAGTGCATGATTATTTCTAAGCAGCATACAGTAGGAAGGCTAGATATCGAGGGAAAACAAATAGAAAGAGTGAATAACTACAAATATCTGGGTACCTGGGTAAATGAAAACAATGACCAAGGTAGAGAAATAAGGACACGCATTAAAATTGCAAGACAAGCATTTATAAAAATGAAAACAATGTTTGTTAATCGAGACCTTCCTCTGAAGCTAAGGATAACAGCCTTAAGATGCTACGTGTTCTCGACTTTTTTGTATGAAATGGAAAGCTGGACACTAAAAGTGGATAATATAAAGAGAGATGTAGTGCTATAGAAGGATTTTGAAAATACCATGGACCCATCAGAAGTGTTAAGAAGGCTACAAAAGGATTGCGAGGTCATAAAGCACATTAAAACAATAAAGCTTGAATATTTAGGTCACATTACCTGAGGTGCGAAATATGAGATATTAAGGCTCATAATGCAAGGTAAAGTCAAGGGTAAAAGATCCATAGGAAGACGAAGAATTTCTTGACAAGAAGCCTAAGAGAGTGGTATAGTTGCAGCTCAGTAGATCTTTTCAGAGCAGCCGCCAATAAGGTCCGGATAGCTGTGATGATAGCCAACCTCCGATAGGAGAAGGAACTACAAGAAGAAGAAGGGGTGTGCTGAATAAAACATTACGATATCTTCCTCTTTCCATAATTACTAAATCATCCGCATACCCCTGCACTTCTACTCCCTGTGCGTCAACGAACAGGATCAAGTCATCTACATGGAGTGATCACAGGAGGAGAGAAATTATTTTGACGTGTGTATTTACCTGCAACATCATGACACGACCCGAGGGGAGAAAGTTTAAGCTATATCGAAGTACAGATTTATCATTATGCCTACTCAGTTTAGATTTTAAGTCTTGTTTACCGAAATGGCATATTTCATGGTTTTTAATATGATAGATTATATTTTCCAACCAACGAGTTTCACTGATACTCAACAATGTTAAAACCACAGTTTCGTTTGAACCTTCGAAGAGAGAAGTCAAAAAACAATAACCGGCTTACCGATTTATTATTAATTAGTGTTCAAGTTTTTGTTTTTTCGTGTTTCTAAATTTATCAAAACAATTTAAATAAGTTAGATTTTAAAAACTTCGCTCCCCCATGGGGGGCGTAAAAAATAAGACGCCAGATGGGGATAGTGGAGTTATTTGTGAAAGTGATAGTTTTTCCAATATGCAAAGTACTGCTGCCGTCATGGAAATGGGAACAATAGGTGCTAAGGAGGACGAACCAAAACAATTTGACTCGATAAATCCAGATAAGTACTCGTTAAATAATTATTGCGTATATGTTGAAAAAACTAATCAGCAAAGTTTGGGTCGTTTGCATCCTATGTTTGTAGGACATATTTTACACAAAAATCTAAACGTACAAAACATTCAGGAAATTAAGGGAATAGGTAGAAATCGCGTTAAAGTAATATTAAATTCAATAGTAGAAGCTAATAAGTTGGTCACAAATAAAAATTTAAAAGAATTGAACTTAAAAGCTTTCATACCTAATCACCTTTTAGAGGTCAAGGGTCTGATTCGAGACGTTGACACAAGTTACGACGTTGATTATTTAAAACAAAACATAAATTCAAACTCAAGGATTGTAGACATCAGACGAATGCACAGGAAAATTGAAAAAGATGATAAAGCTGAGTATGTACCTAAGAAGACCATTGTAGTCAGCTTTGAAGGTAACATATTACCCAGCCATATATCCGTTAATTTTGTTTATTTTAATGTGGAAAAGTTTATAGGCAGGGTCACACAATGCTATAGATGTTTGAGATTCGGACACATATTAAAACAGTGCAAAAGCAGCCAAGAACATTGTATTTTATGTGGATCTGTAAAAACCGAAGAACCTAACTGTTCTGAATTTAATAAATTATGTATACATTGCAAGAGTACACAGCATACATCGATTTCCAAACTATGCCCAATTTACGAGGAACAGAAACGTATTAAAAATTTGATGATAGAACAGAAAGTATCCTTTTTAGAAGCCAAAAAGCTTTTTCAATCTTCATATTCAGAAATAACAACGAACAATCGTTTTTCTGTCTTAGCAAACTACGAGGCATGTTTCCCGAAACTACCTTAAAGTTCTGGTAATAAACATGCTTTCCAGCAGCCACAACCTACAAATTCTCAACATTCGGCAAATGGAATATCAATAAAGCAAATTGGTCACTTTATACATCCTTAATAGAAAAAATGTTTGTCAACTATAGTATCTCTTTAAACACTTACGAAAATTAAAATTTTCTTATTAATTGTATTAATGAATCTGCTTCAAAATCTATCTCTCAATATAAAATTCTTAAACTCAAAAATCGTCCCCCACCACCATGGTGGGACCCTGAATGTAATATATTAATTAATGAAAGAAAAAAGGCTTTAAAAGCTTACAAACTTTCATCGAGTTTTGATAACTACTTAAAATGTCAAAGTTACTGCTCGAACAAAAAAGCAGTTGAAGCAAAAAGCTAAATCCAGTTGGATCACATGGTGCTCCAATTTAAACAAAAATACCTCTTCTAAGCAAATATGGTCTCAGGCCAACAAAATGAATCGAAAACCGCAGAATAGTATAAAACCTTTCAGAAATGAAGTTTTAGATGACTTCTTTAATAAAGTTTCTCCTCCCTGGGTTCAATATTTCTCTAACCAATCCGAACAAAGTCACCAATCCAATCACTTTTTGTTGAAACCTTTAACTAAATCTGGATTAGATTTCGCTCTCAAAAATGGCAATAATACCTCCCCAGGGATTGATCAAATCAAATACCCTATGTTAATCAACCTACCAAGAGCCGCTAAAGATCTGCTGTTACAGGTATTTAATAACATCATTCAAAATAACATCGTTATTGATTCATTTAAAAACGCCATTGTGGTTTCTATCCTAAAGTCTGGTAAAGATCCAAATATTGCAAATTCATACAGACCAATATCGTTACTTTCCTGTGTTTTTAAAACTCTAGAGAGACTCATAAAATTTAAACTGGATTGGTGGTTACAAAAAAATAATTTGCTTCCAGAAAATCAGTTTGGTTATAAAAGAAGCTTTGGAACACTAGATGCTCTAACAACCATTGTGGTAGATGTACAAAATACCTAAACCAGAAACAACTATTTAACAGGACTATTCTTGGATATTGAGGGAGCATACGAATCAGTTTGCTTGTCAACTTTAAGAAATAAAATGGTTAATTTATTTCATATGCCAATCGCATTCGTGGATACAATAATTGTATTTTACACAAAGAGGATCATCTATGTAAGAGATCATAATAACAAGCTAATTGGACCGCGATATAATTATCAAGGTATACCACAAGGCTCAGTTTTATCTCCAATCCTATTCAATATATACAGCTCTGACATACAACTTCTTCTTAAGGTGCCATGCATTTCTGCGTAGGCGTCCACCGTACATCGTCTTGTCAGGTGAGATGTTAAATATTCTGGATAAATAAATAAATATAATAATATAATAATATAAATAAATAAAATAAATAAATAACAGTTCATTCAAAATCGTACAGTATGCCGACGATTTCTGCATCTATACAGAAAACAAAAAATATGAAACCTGTATACAAAGCCTTAGCAAAGTATGTGAACCCCTTTTTTCATGGTTCTTAGAGAATGGTCTCAATTTATCTATAGAAAAATCAGTAGTATATATCTTCACAAGACATAACATTCCTACAAATAAAAATATTATTCTGAACGATCAATGTTTTAAGCTTCAAAATCATGTCAAATATCTAGGCCTTATTTTGGATAAGAAGTTAACTTGGAGACAACACATAGAGTACATGCTTGATAGATGTAACAAAGGCAGCAATTTCCTCAGAATGATAACTAAAACCTGGTGGGGTTGCGATGTAGAAACATCCTTGTTGTTTTATCGCGCATATATACGATCTATTCTAGAGTACGGTGCTACTCTTTATGGTTCCGCCTCTAAGAACCTTTTAAGAAAAATCGACACGTTTCAAAATTCTATTATGAGGGTATGTTTGGGTGCTATGAGATCAACCCCTAAACAACCCTTATATGTTGAAGCCGCTGAGCTACCCCTGGAAAATAAAAGAAGTTTTTAAGTGAAAAAAGCCTTCTTAAAATGCTATTAACTAACTCCCAGTTATTTTCAAGCGTCCGTCAACTTAACGAGTCAGATCTTACAAACAAATATTGGGAGAAAAAACCTTCCCCGCCTTTATGCATGGCATTACAGAATAATCCTATTTTTTTCAAGAAATTGGGCACGGTTGACAGAAGCTTAGACTACTATTCTTTATTCCACAGAACTCAGGTTATAATACCCACTTATAGTGAGAATACCATTATGAGCAGCAATCTTCTAATATCTCTACTGCAGGATTATAGGGAAGCCACAGTAATATACACGGACGCATCAAAAACAACAGAGGGGACTGGATGCGCATACTTTTTACCCGCTACAAACGTAGAATTCAAGTATAAACTACCATATGAATGTTCAATCTTTTCTGCGGAATCAATAGCTATACTTGAGGCTATAAAATATGTTAAAAACACCTGTAATAGACATATCTTACTTCTGTCAGATTGCCTTTCAGTTTTGCAGAGCATAAAAAACATTGAATTGCCCTCAACATTTAGCAACCCCTACATATTTGAAATAAAAGACCGATTGTATCATTTATCATCGACTGGAGTCAACATAAAATTTATTTGGGTCAAAGCACATATTGGTCTCAAACACAATGAATATGTAGATCACTTGGCTAAAATGAGTGTAACAACTGGCTCTACGTTGAAATATATGCTTAACACATCAGATGTTACTACGATTTTCAAAAAAAATCAGCAACTTAGATGGAAAGAGCAATGAAAACATTACTGTTCTATAAACCATAAAAGGTATACCTCTTTACAACCAACTCTACCTCAAACAACCTGGTTTCAGAATTTCAAAGCTCCTCGTAAATATATTACTACTATAAATCGAATACGCTTTGGACATGCATGCTACCCATGCCATTTATTTAAAATTAAAGTCATCGATGATGATAGTTGCAAACATTGCGGCAAGCTAGGTGACCTCGATCACATCTTCTTTGAATGTCCTAAATTCATTCAGCATTCAAACTCCCTGTATACAAAATTAACTAAATGCAATACATACGCTCCATATAATATACAGTCCTTGTTAGCCATAGGTTCTGTAACAATATATAATTTAATTATAGAATTTTTGTCAGACACATGCATAGCTTTATAAATCTGGTACTGGTTCATGAAAATTTTCATGAGCGTGTATAGGGTTAGACTTGTACCCTTTGTTTATCCTATATGTAACAATACCTTATCCGTGGTCCAGTATTAAAGTCCAGTTTGTCTGTTAAAATAAATGTCTTGACGGACCCCTAGACGAGAAGCGAGTGTCCTTGTATTTTCCTTCGACGTGTTCTTCTATTAATTATTCGTCTATTTCGTTTTAGGGATATCGCTGTGCATTTGTCTGAGAGAAATAATCTGTACTTATCTGCGTATACTTTTTTAAGGAATATATTATAAATTATAACCTTTTGAGACTGGCTGAATGACGAAAGTCAATGCCACAAAAAAAAACATAATTTCACATGAATCCGGTACTGTCCAGTGCTATCTTTATACTAAGTAATACTTTAAAAAAAATTTAGTGATTTGTTCGAATTGGATACCAACACAACGATATAATAACATTATGTAAGTGTTTCAAATTTAAGTAATAGTAAAACGTTTGTTTATTTTATTTTAAACCAAAGGCCGGGGCATTTGTTTTAAAATACTCAAGCCATGAACTTCACAATAAACTATGAAGGTTTTTTATTAGATTCTAAAGATTGATGATATCAACATTGCATAATATTTATTCAATGTTGTGAAACTCAAAATTTTATAAAAAAAACATATTTACCAATATTAGAACTATTACACGAATTGCAAATTCCAAGATAAAACGCAATAAGCTTTATGTTAAATTACCCAAAATAGAAGTACCTACATATAAAAATATTTCATATATTTTAATATGCATATGCATCGTAAACAAACTAGCAAAGTCCCCTACTGGATACAATTTATATTTGGTATTCACTTTTTTGTAATTATTATTGTTAAAAAATGACACTGTTTCATAAGAATATGATTTAATCTCGTGAAAAAAATGTCCTTGGATATTTTTGTTATATCTCGACCTTTATTCAGGTAATTTTCTTGTCTATCTTCGAGCTCTCAATGTGGCCATTGCAATGCTCATGTCTATTTCATCATTACAGTTGGAATATACGTATATTAAAAATTAATAGTTTACTCCATAAAATAGTGTAATACCTATAGGTGTTTTGATTTCGTGCATGTTATTTAAAAATTTTCAACTGGAGCAAATAAGACGGTGAGTCCATGTTTTTTAGTTGATTTTCACAACTGTTATTTTTTATAATTAAGTATTTAAGTATGCATGGTTTGCATTTATTACTATAAGTATCATATGATTAGTGTTTAAAAAATATATTGTTTTAAGATGTAATGCACAAAGAAGAAATTGTGCACACGTATGCGCACTATTACTCTATACCAGCGTTTCTCGACCTTTTACCATTTGACACCCAATTTTCCGTAATTAGTTTCACCTCGCCCCCTCTCATACAATAACAATATATGTATGCAATAATAATGTACCTTGACGGTAAACAGTAAAACCTTAATTACCAAATTAGTAAATTTATTGATATGTGGCAAAACCGATCCAGAACCGATGTCTCTCTTCGCGAGAAGTTCCGAGTTATTTCGAACATTCTCGACTGTCTGCATCCTCATCGTTTAGTGCTTCTTCAACCTGCAATAGAGTGAATTGATGTGTTGACTTGTCGGTGTTCCTTAGTGTTTTGATTATTGTTTTCAGTGAGCTACGATGAGTTCTAAGAGGAAACGTGTGGTATTATCGTTGGCCGATAAAATTAAAATTATCAAACAGTTGGATAAAGGTGTGTCGGGTAAACATTTAGCCGAGGTGTACAAAGTGGGAATGTCAACAGTATCTGACATTAAAAAAAAAATAAATTCTCTATTGTAAACTTTGTATCCGTCCTCGCGAATAAAGACGGAAGTTCATCGAGAAGGAATATGAAAACAGCTGAAAATAAAGAATTGGAAGAAGTGGTGTTTAAGTGGTTCTTGCAGCAGCGAACATCGGGGAACCCTCTTTCAGGCCCTATTATTTGTGAAAAAGCTATGCTTTTTGCCGAGAAAATGGACAGTGTGGGTTCATTTAAAGCGAGTAATGGGTGGCTACGAAATTTTAAAGCCAGGCACGGAATACGACTTTTAAGGTTGAACCAGATTGTTATGACCCTTAGTTTGTATACAATGCTGATAAAACGGGCCTAAACTGGAAAGCCTTGCCAAAAACTATATTGGCTTCCAAAAGAAAATCAAGTGCTTCTGATCACAAAGTAAGCAAAAAGCGCGTGACTACCCTTAATTGTGCTAACGCAACCGGAAATCATAGATTACCCCTACTCATGATAGAAAAATCCAAAAATCCCAGGGCATTCAAGAATATAAAAAAACTTCCCGTGGTCTATAAACACCAAAAAAAGGCTTGGATGACTGCTACTTTAGTTACAGAATGGTTTGATGAAGTATTCATACCTAAAGTCAAAAAACATCAAAAGACATTGGGAAAGGAAGGTGCTGTTACTTATTGATAATGCACCCACTCATCCCCTGAAAACCTGCTAGAAAGAGAAGATGGAAGATTTCGAGCAATGTTTTTGCCACCAAACGTAACGAGTTTGTTGCAGCCGATGGATCAGTCGGTTACTGAAATAATGAAGCGTCATTACAGGAGGCAATTGATTAGGAAACTGTTGATAGAAAATGAAAATGAAGAAGGCATTGTCGCTCATCACAAAAAAATCAATTTAAAAGATTGCTCGTATATGGTGGCGGAAGCGTGGAGTATGGTTACGGCGACATTGAGAAGGGCTTGAAATAAATTGAAAGGAATTTCAACAAAGGAGGAGCTACAGAAAGAGAAGCAGCGCCAAAAAGAAGAGGAGGAGAGAGAGGAGGAAAATGACGACGTAACGGTTGAAGAAATCAGACATATCATGGATGTTTCGAGTGCAGTGCAAAGGATGTAGAGTAGTGGTTGTTAAGTGATTCTACGGATACCGGATTCCAGATTCTCGATGATAATGAGTCGTCCAAAGTGTTGTGACAGCAGAAAGTGATGACCCAGAACCGGAAGACGAGGACTTTTCTACCGAGCTAGACGAGGGGCCGACTGCTAGTGAGGCATTTGTAAGGCTAGACAACGAGCTTAAGTGGATGGAGCGGCAACCAGAGTGTGACCACCTGCAACTCCTCACCGTCAAAAGAATGCGAGACTTGGCGGCGCGGAAACGATTCAAGTCAGCAAAACAACTGACTCTGCCTGATATGAAAAAAATAATTCATTTTCTGTGATTCAGTATTGTGTGTCAATATTACGTAATGTAAACTTTGTCATTTACATATTGTTGTGTATACTGTATTGTTTTTCATAATAAATACCGTATATGTTCTCCATTGTGTTTTGCTGTAATTACGTTTCTTTCCCGGAAAAGGCCTTTTTCGAGAAATATCCAATTATCCGGATTTTTGATTATCCGGATCGGGTCCGGTCTCAATTAATCCGGATAATTGGAGTTATAGGGAGAATCTTTAGGGAGGCTTTGGATTACAGACAAGATGGAGAAACATTAGGCGAAGAAGTAATCAATAGCATAAGATACGCTGACGATACAGTCGTTCTTGCAGAAAATTTACAAGATCTCCTCCTCCTTATTCCTTGAGCCCTTGCCAGGGCCTGGTAACACTCTAAATATTATTAGCTATAAGATCTATTACAGACATTAGTAAATTTAGTCAGTGAAACAAGTTATCGGAGAGGCCTTAAAATTAATATTTTAAAGACAAAGTGGATGGCGGTTGGAAAGATTAAAATATCGATAAAATCGTGGTTGAACTTCGTGTTGAAATCCGACGCTTGAAACAGAGGACAGCGATAGAAGATTACGCGTAATGTTAACTTTTGTTTTTTTTGTGGTTTGCTTTTTTGGGGTTTTCTTCTAATGTTACTCTTTGAAAAGAAATAGTTTATATTTATTCAGTTACATATTATTATCTACCTTAACGTGTAATGTATTTTAATACATTGTTAGTTATCTTATATTAAATTTGCAACTAAATTGAATTGCACTTATGATAAAATAAGATCTACATTGTAGCTAAGTATCATTTGAACTCTGCTATGTTTTCTCTGTGTTGTTGTACGGGGCGGAGGCATGGACGCTTACAGACACCACTATTAAAAAACTTGAAGCATTTGAGATGTGGCTTTATAGAAGAATGCTGAGAATATCATGGACAGCAAGGATCACGAACAAGGAAGTTCTAGAAAAAATGAAGAAGGAACCAGAGATTGTGTTTATGATCAAACGCATAAAATTGTAATATCTGGGACACGTTACGAAAAATCAGCACCGTTACTCCCTGCTGCAGGCTATATTGCAAGGTAAAGTCAAAGGTAAGCGGGGACCCGGTAGAAGGAGAATATCATGGCTGCGGAATTTAAGAACATGGTTTAAGAAAACCTCAACGGAGCTGTTTCGAGCCGCATCGAGCAAGGTCATGATTGCCAATATGATTTCCAACATCGGAAACGGAGAGGAACCAGAAGAAGAAGAAGAAGAAGATTATTTGAACAACTTATTTTCTAGATAATATTAGATTAATAGTAAAATAAGTAGTCTAAATATAGTACGTAGTTCAATGTTGAACCAAAATACATGTCGACTTTTGAGTTATTGTGTGATAATAACTTACAAAAATTGTCACTCGATACTTTATCTGTTATTAGGGTGTTTCACGACGAGTTTACACTAGCTATACATCGAAAACTACTTACACGATATTTATGAAAATTAGTTTATTAGGATTACAAGTTATGATAAACTTAAAGAAAATATTTTGACAAACATGCCACTTCCTGTTATACCGGAAGTAAACAGCAATTTTGTTGTTATTTTAAATAGAACACCCTGTATATTATTGCATTTTTAGATTCTGCGTAAAATTCTAAACAAAATTTGTGTAAAGTAGCATAAGTCAAAACTTCATAGTTTTTGAGTTATTCATCTTTTCTCAAAAATTTTGACAGATAGAGACAAACTTTTCAAAGTTCTTCAATTTACGATCATAATCTTTTGAAATGTTTTTCACGCAAAGAGTAGGTAACGTTATTTTAGTAATTTACATCGAAATCGAATTTCTAAACACTTTTATTTTAATAGACCTTGCATAAAGATGTCATAATTGTCATTATTTTGTGATTATTGACACTTTTACAAAGTAATAGAAATGGCTCGTTTAGAATTAAACAAAGAAGAATGCGTAAATTGAGTGATATTGAGTGAATATTAAGTAGATTTACTTTAAATATATTGGGATATCTTTCACCCAAAACAAGTAGTTTAAGTTATCATCATAAAAGTGGAGAGCTACAACCTAGTTGTGCCTGATCGTACTGAAGAATTTAAACTCTGATCGCTTCTGAAAACCACGTACTCTTGTTAAGGGTTGATTTACTTCAGTAATGTGAATTGTGCCTATTAAATATTCCCTTTTTTTGTAAATTTTGATTCATCACATCATGTACTATTTTCCATTTCTTTACCATTCCTTCTTCTCGGGATCAAAATCACACAGCTGATCCAGATAGATTCCAAAAATTGTGTGCGTAGAAATCCACATTTATCACTAAGAATACCAGAAGCCACGTCACTAGAACATCCGAGTCGAACAACATATTTTAACAGGACTAACGTTGGCGTCAAAGAATTTATTGCCTTTATGGAACATTTTATCAAGCATTCTGAATCCACCAAGAAAGAGCCCAGTTCTTTTGTTACTCAATAATCATAACTCACATGCGAATGGTAATGTATCAGCCACATACCCAAGGGAAACAACCCCACCCCCCAAACGCAATCGATAATCAGTTAGCCCGGTATGTAACAAGTCAACATAGCAAGAAAATAAAAGAAACAAAATAAGGGGTAGTTAGCCTAGAAAAGAATAATTATAATTAATTAAATAATTATTATATACTCCAAATTAAATAAATAATAAAAAAATTCGATATAGTTTAACGTATATATTTCAAATTAAACAAAGAATGAAAATTGACCTAGTTAACGTGTATTACACAAGTAAGTTTCGGTATCAGGTCAGCTCCGAATGTTTAAAAATTACGACACTTTAGACCTTCGTTGAAAAATAATAAAATGAAGCGACACACCAACGATAAGAATTAAGCTGAGCTAGGAGGTTACACATCGCATGATCCATTTTAGCACGTGGAGCAGACGGCGCGATCAGCAAAAACTCTAGGGGAAAGCGGTAAGACGCAATGCTTTACTTCGGACTGTGACCAGTAATTGAAGGTACGTGCTGCGGGGCATAAAAAGGAAAAAATTGGTCAACGAGGCAGTAGTGTTCGTCGACCGAGCCAGGAAGTAGTGCTCGGCGACCGGCGCCAGTGGGTACTTGGCGCTCTAGCAGTGAGTGCCCGACACCCAGTGAAGTGTTAGTTGGACCCCGTGTGTTCAGCTCAACTAGCGCGGTATCGTGTCCGACGGGAAGGTAGAGAGTATAGTATCGAATTTTCGTCTCTCTTAGAATCGCGATAACGTACAGTGCTCCCAGCGTTCATTCAGACTGTTCCTGAGTTCCAGATCGGACTACAAGACGTATTCTTTAGCTAGGGCCTAAATACGCTAAGGTAACGAAACATAAATACTAACCGATGGGGAAAACAAATAATAGTAGGTTGTCCGCCTTTTATACTTCCTTGGTAAAATCTATTCTCGTCTCCCTTCGCAAAATTTGATAAAACAATAACTACTTATCTCATATATCTTGTATTAGTTGTAGACTTACGATTTATTAAATATATAGTAAGATTGAAAATTGGCTTGTTCTTTCCCGACCGATTCAGGTAGAGACTAGAAGAGAACACATTTTTCGCTTTGCACATCTCTCCGGCTTCTAACGTAAGCCAATAACCTCTAACTCTTTACAGGGCCTACATCTGAATGTCCTTCAGCCTCTATCCAAATTTTCTTACCCTCTTCTAATTCCGCGAAGGCGGAATCACGACCAGTTCGGACTAGTGGACCAAGAAGCCTCGCATCCGCTCGCAGAGCTAAGTCTCCCTTAACTATATAGGACTAGGTTATTACAGCGGCGACAGCGGTCTTCCAGGCCGTAGTTCAGTCATAAACCAAGGGAATGTTACAGAATATTATTGTTGTCGCAAAAGCAAATGAAAATAATGTTATTATGTTATCATTTTCTCCTCATTGCTCCCATCATCTGCAACCCTTAGAGGTTGGGCTCTTTGGTCCGTTTACGAACTATGTGAACAGAACACACGCAGAATAAATATATCAGAAAAACTTTACTTTTTTGTATTAAAAATTTGGAAAATGAAATTTTTAATGGTTTGTAAAGTTTCGTACACTTTTTTGGTAAACTGCTGAACTGTTCTTTAGTTCAATTTTGTTTAGAACAAGTTAAAGTAGCGTTGAGTGTTTAATTAGTGATAACTGGAAAAATCGATGTCAAGATATATAATAAAGCAGGAAGGAAGGTTTAGATATCTGGGAATAGACATAACTAGTAACGGAGACGTTGAAGAAGAAGTACGACAACAAAGCTTAAAAGCAAGTAAGGCAGCGGGATCTCTTAAGGACACAATCTGGAAGAACAAATACCTAAGACCTGACACATCTAAAACAAGACGACTATTAGAAACAACAAAGATGAAAATACTTCGACGAATATCATGAAAAAGTCTGTTTGATAGGGAGAGAAGCGAAAACATAAGCAGAACATGCAATATAGAAGACATAAATGGAGATAAGTCACCAAATGGACGAAGAAGTATTGGCAGACCAAGAAAAAGATGGTGCGATAATTTAAACAATTTAGGAGGCTAATATTAAAAAAGAAACAGGCTTCAAATCCTACATATAAGAAGGAAGAAGAAGAAGAAGAAGCTGTCAAGATATATTTTATTTTAAGAAAATTGTTACAACTAGCCTCCTGCTCCCCTACCAAAACAAAAAACAACTTTTTTGTTGAATTTTGAGAACGACAAAATAAACGTTTTTTGCTAAATTGCCAAATAGCATCATTTAATTGTAAATTTCTCGATCCACTCTATGATTTTTCTCGATTTTTTGGTATATATTCTTGTCAATTAATTACGATATTTCTACCTACTATTTTAATATATTATTTTTACCTACTATTTTATTTACGATATTTCTTGATGGCTCGGTATATTATTACTGTCTTTTTGTTACAGATATAATGAAGATAACTATTTTAATTTTATCCACATTAATATATTCAGTGCATAACTATAATGTCCTCATGGTTAGCCCTATGGTTTCACGTAGCCATTTTATTCTTGCAAATGCACTAGGAAGGGGTCTTATAGAAGCTGGACACCAAGTAACAATAGTTAGTCCTTATGAAGATAAAAATCCGCTAAAAGGCTATAAGGATGTCGTTTTAACAGGTTTAGCAGACGAAAAAAAAGGTGATTTCTTTTGCTATGTAATAAAGTTTTTTAACTATCATATAAAATACAATATTTGGCATTCTTTCACAAAAAAATACATTTTAGCTTTAAACATATTTTAAATAAAAAACAAAAATATTTATTGGTCTAAAGAAGGTTTTATTTTTTCTTATCACACTGAACAGTTATCAATAATTGTAAAAATAGTTTGATAGCGTATCAATATATTTTTCTTAGTCTTATCTCGTCCATTTTTGGACATAGACCTCTCCAAACTCCTTCGGTCGATCTCTAGCCTGAGCAACATACTTCCGATTTGTTCCGGCTATTCTTTTGATGTCATCCATTAGTCTCATTTGTGGTCCTTCTCTTGGTCGTCTACATTTGTAAGGTCTTCAATGTTGTATTGTGGCGTTCCCACGTTGGACTTTTTGTCTAGCAGTGTGACCTGCGAAGCTCCATTTAAGTTTGGCAGTTTTTGTTGTGATATCCTCAACTTTTGTTTTTGATCTTACTCAGTTGTTCCTCTTTTTATCTGACAGTCGTATACCTAACATTGCTCTTTTCATATGTCATGATAGGAAGGATGCAATGGTTACACACTTTGCTCCTCAAGTATTGAGGTCTTTTGCGGTTCTTCAGTATCCAACTGAATTTTCCAAATCCTTTCCATGCCAGTCTTGCTCATCTAGTAATTTGCGCACTTTAGCTTTCTTTGTCAAGTATCAGAATTTGTCCTAGTTAGATATATTCCCGGACTTGTTCTATCTCACTACCATTTATAGTTCTACGTCTAGGATCGTCTGTGTTGGTCATGTAATTCCTCGAATGTGCTCGCTATAATCACGATGTCGTCAGCAAATCTGAGGTGGTTTAACTTGTTCCCATTAACGTTGATGCCATATGTTTACCAGTTTGTAGTTTTAACGACATCTTCTAGAGATAGATTAAAAAACTTTAGAGATTTTAAGTCCCCTTGTCTAATTCCTCTATTAATGAAGATGTGATTTCTATTTTCGTCTAGTTGTACTATCATAGTTGCGTTTTCATATATATTATGTATTAGTTGCATATATCTCTAATCTATTCAATTATTAATAGCTTGTTCTATAACCCCCATCTCGATACTAGCAAATGCCTTTTCATAATCTATGTAGGCAAGAAATACGGGTAGTTGGTACTCATTGGCCTTCTCTCAGTGTTCTCATTGTCAGCAGATGGTCTGATGTACTATATCCTTTGCGAAATTTGTCCCCTTTTTTGTGTAAGAGTACTACTAGACTCTCATTCTAGTCTTTAGAGATTTTGCTATTATGGAAGCATATATTTAATAGCTCTATAAGTATAGGGATTGTTACTGTTTTGCTTGTTTTTAAGTGTCCGTCAATTATACCGCTGTGTCTTGGAGCTTTTATATTTTATAGCTCTTTTAAAGCTCTTTCCATTTTGAATCCCTCTATGTTCGGTAGTATCACTAATCCCACGTTTTTTTTATTTTTCTTTTGACGTTTTCTTTTGTTGATTCATTAAGAGCATTCTTTGCCAGCTGTACAAGGTTTTGTAAAAGTCTTCGACTATCTTTGTTATTTTATATTTGTCCTTCCCTTATTGTCGCTTATTACTGCTGTTTTTAATTTTGACGATTTTTTGGGTGCCCAGTGTTGGTCTTAGACATTTAAGGTCTCTGTTTTTTTTTTTTTTTTTTTTCAATGACTTGCTCTATTAAGTTTTCGTTCCATTTTTATGTCGCGTTTTAGTTCTTTTTTAATTTTTTTATGTATTAAGTTCTACGTATGCTTGAGTGTGACGTTTGTTTTCCTCTAGTAGTTGTCTGCTTTCCTTCATTAGCTGTTTAGTTTCGTTGCTTATTTTGTCTTCTTTAGTTCTTGTTATCTTTGCGATCTGTAGTTCAGCTTCGAGAAGATTTTTATTTATATTTTTGTTAATGTGGTCAATTTGGTCGTAATAATGTGAAGAATCAATTCGAACTTACCCACCAAGATCTTCATTACTTATAGCATACATGTTTACTTCTTCCAGGAATACCATAAGTTCCCTCCTCTTGCGTTTCTTGTGCCCAATCCGAAATTTCCAATCTTGTTTTTTTTTTTTTGTTTTTCAATTTTGGCGTTAAAATCTCCTAATATCAATATCGCAGTAGTTAAATAAATACAAGACAGTATGAAAAAATAAGTAAAAAATCATCCTTTATATAACTGGTGCCATGAAAACAACACCAACTGCTGTAATGAAGTTGGTCATTGGCATCACGCCTCTAGATATATATGTCAAAGAGGTGGCGCTAGTGACAATGATGCGACTGCGCTCAGCTGGTGCAAACCTTGATGTAGGAATGGGACAATTGAGAACTCGTTTCTCTCGGAGAGAGCTGGATGCGCTACCCCTACTACAGGCAGGCTATGACTCAATTAAACCAAAGTTTGTCTTTGACAAACTCTTCTTCTTCTTCTTATAGTTCCTTCTCCTATCGGAGGTTGGCTATCATCACAGCTATCCGTACAATCATCGCCAGCTAACTTGGCGAGGGAGTACGCACAACGTCACAGAGAAATAAATTATGTTTACGCCCTATGATTCATCCTATTGGTTTACTATTTCTGATAAGTATATTCAGTAGCGTAGCGGTATAGGTCAAATAATTATTACACAATTAAAAAAGTAATATTTTTCGCAAGCTTTAATATATTATTAGAAAGACGAAATTGTAATTTTGTTTTATTCAATTTAAATAGTAAGCCATTGTTTATACAACAGTTTATAATATTTATTTAACTTAGTAAACAAATTATAAAATATTGACTGAATTTAATTCACAAATCTACTTTGATATTGGGTTTCAAATTAAATGGAGGATATTGTATAAATAAATGCAACACAGTAATTATTTAATTTTAATATTTTGGTTTTATTATAACACTAAAACAAGTACCCGTGTTGAAAAGTGGTATCTATTTGAAAATTAATTGATTGTTAATAATTTTCTTCATCTTCATCTTCGGAAGAAGAAAACTCTGTACTGGAAGAGTCACTGTCAAGATTTATAATAATTGGAGCTATTTGCGTGGCGTTATCAGCAACTATCTCGCTGTCCATATACTCATCTTCCTTCTTAATGACATGGTAACATCGTTTTCTCCACTCATTTGCATCAATATTAGTGAATTCTTCCTCGGCGAGTTTTTGTACGTCAGTTAGCTTAAATGTAACGTTTTTCTGCCTTATATTATTTTTGACTGTCGCCCATATTAGTTCGATAGGGTTTAGGTCAGGATGGTAAGGAGGTAAACGTAAAGGAATATGGCCATGCGCACGTAGAATTTCGTCGAATTTGTATTTTACATGATGAGTTTTATGATATTTAATTATTTCATACAGTTCAGGTTTTAAAGCACTAGGTGTAAATGAAATATTTTTCTGCATTAACCATTCTATCATTTGATTTTTGTTTGAGTTTGATGTAGGCGCCCGCTCCAACTGAATGCTGTGATAAGGTGCGTTATCAAAAACTAATACCGAGTTAGCAGGTAAATTAGGTAATAAATGTTCTTGTAACCACTTTCCATAGTTGTCTGAATTCATTTCAGAGTGGTAATCCCCTGATTTTGAACCTGATTTAAAGATTAATAACCCATTTTTTATGAATCCCATATCCCCACCGGCATGCACTATTATTAGTCGTTGACCTTTGAAAATATTTGAAAATAACCCCTTGGTTGATTCGTCAGTCCAGTTCTTTGAAGAAGTATGACCGCTGTGTAAGTAGGTCTCGTCAACATACACGATTGGCCTATTTTGACTCCGAAAATATTTGATTTGCCTCAGATATTTTATTCTCAAAGCTCTTATTGCACTTTTTTCTACAAGCACTTTTCGGTTGTTTTCGGTTTTCCTCCAACGAAATTGCATTTTGCGTAGAAGTCGCCTTAAAGATGTTTGTGAAATTGTGATATCCAAATCGTTGTGAATTTTTTGTTTTAATTTTTTTACCGTAACCCGACATTTTTCTGTTTTATAAAAATCGTAAATTATTCTGCGAATGTCGCTTATTTGGTATTCCGGCAAATCTATGATTGATCTACTGACTCGTTTTTTGCCTGGACTGGAAAAATGGACTCTGCCGGTATTTTTCAAAGAACATTTTGCCTCGCTTGTTATTCTTTCGATTGTTCTGATGGAAATGCCTGTAAAAGAATTAGTAACTATAGTGATTTATTTTATCTAGGATGTAGGTGTATAAAAATGTCTATATTTACTGCCATATCGAAAGACAGTACACAATATATTACACTAGTCCTAACTAATTTAACGCCCGCTTTCATAATCAGTCATTAGGAGAAAGTCATGAATTTAATGGGTTTTAAATACCAAATTTTAAATACTGAGAAATATTTGACCTGTTTTGCTATTTAACTGTATTATACAAATACTTATGTCATTAGCAAGTAATATTTTTTTGAATTTGACGTAATCTATTAATGTCTTTTTAATCGTAAACAAATTATACAGGTCGAGGTAATGGATTTCGGGAACAGCTATGACCTTGAACATTTCACATAAACTTGTGTACTAAATAGGCGTAATGCATAGCTCTTGTCAAAATCCAATACATTAATAATATAATTACATATCTTCGATTCTAAAATATTGTAAAAGACTTTAAAGAGTCTGAGTAAGAAAAGAGATATTTAGTTATATTCTTTGTGGCATTTTCAAGGTCAAAGCTGTTCCCAAAATCCATTAACTCTTGGTATTATTTCAAAATTATTATTTACATTTTACATGTTTTTACACTAAATAAGTAAATATTATAATGTCTCGAATGTCTTTTAGTAAAATCTACGTGAAATAACAACTTCGACTATAGTGAGGGAAATACCTGTGGGATTATGACATACTCTTCCAAACGTAGGCAAACAATTATTTTGTTGAGGAAATTACACCCGTGGAGGATAATATTTGCTCTCGTATATTCGACAAACTGTTATGCAATAATCTGGAATGCCGACACAAAATCAACCAAATCCTCCACTATGTTTTGTTTTTAAACCAGGAGGAGTAAACTAAAAAGTTTCACAGCCAAGAAAGTCGCTAGAAAATTCTGCAAATATATTATATCTTCTTTTTGGGTTGATCATGACGGCCTTCGACGGTAATCCATAAATATTATAGCATTATAAAATTATTAAAGGTAAAAAAAAATTAAAGGTAAATTTGAATTACTCCTCCTGGTTTAAAAACAAGCCATAGGTTTGTTTGTTTGTCATAGGTTTTTTTTCATAGGTAAAAGAGGGCATTGAAAATACTGTACGAAAAGGGAAACCCGAAATTTTGCAAATATACATGTATCATATTGTAGCTTGCTGTGAGGTGTGTAATCAGCAAAAAACCTAAGAAACTATCCACGTGATTAATTTTTCTGTATTTTATGTGTAATAGAATTGTGCTGAACTCTGGATCATTTTTTGTAAAATAACGAATAATTTAAATTTTTTGTAAGTGTGGTAAGCTGTCAACATTATTATGTATGTCAAATATTCACCTATTTTTGATCTATTTTAATTTAATACAAGGTAGACATAAACAAACAAAATATTTCCACCAGTGGGAAGAAAATGCCTTATAAATGGAAATAGAACTATTGTGTTTTAAAAATAATATATAATTAAAATGAAATAAAAATATAGAGTTATTTTTGGTCCAAATAGACCACCGTAGTGCGGTTTTGTTATTATTTAGAAGTCGTCTAATTAAAATTAATTTATTGTAAGTACAAACTTACCTGTTGCTTTAGCTGTATTTTCTTTCACAGTTTTTAGGGTCTCTGCTTCGAGTTTAATATTTTTGAAATAATTAAACACATTAAATATAATCTCCCGAGATTGTCCACTGATAACAGAATTATTCTTTCTACTATTTTTCAACGCCATCGTTAGAAATTGTCACAAATACACTTAACTATCCGAAATAATAAGAAGTCTGAAAAATAATAGCTGCAAATCACTTAAGTGTTACGCACCTGATAACTGGGAGGATACTAAAGACCACCACCTAAGCCACTAAGCAATTTTGGGTTTGTGCGCACCGCCAAGTTAACTGGCGATGACAGTACCTTACTGCCGGCTGCTCTGAAAAGATCTACTGAGCTGCAACTATACCACTCTCTTAGGTTTCTTAGCCAGGAAATTCTTCGTCTTCCTATGGATCTTTTACCCTTGATTTTACCTTGACAAACCCTACAAAATCCAAACAAGACAGTATAGGGATACAAACGTGGCAAATGCCTATTGCATATACACTGATGACTCCAAAATGGACGATCCCGCTCAGGATGCGGGATATACTCCAGATCACAGAACGTAAGTATAAAGTGGGTAAAAGGGGTATGGGCAAAAATGCCAGCGTAGTTCAGACAGAACTGGCTGTTTTCTCCATAGCCGCAAAAGAGATGACCCAAAAGGGTATAACCAAGAAAACTATATTTATCTGCACAGATAATAGACAAGCGCTACTAACCTTGAATAGACCACGTGTCACGTCAGGGTTAGTAACGGAGTGTCACGAGTTACTAACTCAAGCTTCGGATGGTAATACCATCATCCTGAGGTGGGTTAAAGGACACTGTAGGATGAAAGGCAAACGCATTGCTAACCTATTGGCTAGAACCTGGGGATTTTTGTGGTTGGTCAACTACAACAATCGCGGAAATTGTCAAATGTCACTCCCATATGCAAACCGTAAAAAGATGGGAAGAAGGTCAAAGATTTAGACTTGCCAGGGTAACACTAAGTAACCTTGCAAAATTAGCATCAAAGAAATACTTGGAAATGACCAGGAAAAACCTACGCTTGACAGTTGGTTTTTTAATTGGTCATTGTCAACTAAGCAAACACCTCCACACACTGGGGCTAGTAGACACACTTCTATGCAGGAAGTGTGAACGAGAAGACGAAACTGTAGAGCATATCCTATGTGAATTCCCGGAGTTATCGTTAATATGAGAGTACGCGTTCGGCGAGTCCTGGCGCACACCTGAGCCAAGGGAGAAGTCTCCTGGTGACTTGTTCACCTTCCTAGAACTGGTAGGATGGACAATGAGCTAAGGACAACAGCTCCCTGGGAGAATGCACAATGGATCAATTGTGGCCTAAGTGCTGCTGAACTTAACTCGCCCCCCCCCCCTACTCTACAGATACAGCAGATAGCGGTTCTTCACATCAATTCACTACTCTAGATCAATTCAATATTAGTCACCCTATATTTATTCTAAGCAGATCTAAATTAAAAACTGCATAAAAAATAAGTAACAAAATACAGACATTAAATAAGACGTAAAAAATTAAAGGAATATCTGCCAATAAAAGATTCGATTCGCAACGATTGTCAAAATTTAAACATCATAAATGCCACCCAATTAATAACAATATTGAATCATCTATCTGTTTAAATTTTTATGACAATTATTTAAACATCTTATTTAGTTTATACAATAATTAATTGCCCTATCAAATAATATTTATTTATATGTAATTATTAATTTAGTTAAATTTGACTGGTCTGTCAGAAGTAAACAACATGCTTGGTTAATACTATACAGGTAGCGTTAGAAGCAAACATAATAATTTATTGAATTATTTTAATATAATGTAATTTGTTTAAAATATAAACATTAAATAAATAATCAAATTACTTTATTCAATTTTTAAATTTTAAAAATACGGAAAACATAGCATGAAGCTTCGCGCTAGTCTACTGTACCGTCTACTGTATTTTCTTTTTTTGCATCTACCATAAAAAAAATTCCACTTGTGTAAGTAGTTATTTAGATTATTAAGTCTACCTCTAATATTTCGGTTTTTCAAGCACTCATTTTTATCAGCACTCATTAGCTTGGGTATATCTGTCCAATATTGTCCAATATCACTATTGGACTGAACCTGGCACAGCATCGCAGCCAATGGAAACAGCACCAAGCTAATAATATTTAGAGTGTTACCACGCCCTAACAAGGGCTCAAGGAATGAGGAGAAGGATCCTATATTGAACTGATACTTGTTCAGAAAACATTGCTCTCAGTACTTCTTCATTCGTAGTTCTGCTGGTCTAGCGTATTCTTAGCATTCGGCGGTACATCCACATTTCAAATGAATTTAATTTGTTGACGTCATACTGTTTTAATGCCCAGGTCTCACAGCCATATAATAATAGAGACCACACATAACACTTTAGTGTTCTCAATCTTATTGAGACTGATAGCTTGGGGTTACAGAGCATTTTACGCATATTCATGAAACCAGATCTTGCTATTTCAATGCGTCTTCTAATTTCTTTTGAGTGCTCTAGTTGACTATTTAGTTCTCTGCCCAGGTATATGAAGCTTTGGGAACTTTGGGAAGGGTGATACCATTTATTTGTATGTTAGGTGTAACTTGTTCTTGGGGGTTTTTGTGGAATACCAGAATTTTGGTTTTGGAAAAGTTAATGTCCAAGCCCAACCTGTGACTTTCTTCTGATAATATGTTCATCACTATATTTAGTTGGTCTTCTGTTTCTGCTAATACTACGGTGTCATCGGCATATCTTATATTGTTAATGATGATTCCATTGACTCTGGCACCTTCAGGGCGATCTTCAAGAGAAGCTCTGATTATATGTTCGGCATATACATTAAATAATAGGGGGGATAAAATGCACCCTTGACGGACTTCTCGTTCTATGTTGATGTACTTGGTGTTTCTGTTCTCTGTTCGAACTGCTGCGAATCTCTGGGTACTGCCTGCAAAATACTACATACACATACTTGTCGATAATCGATCGTTTTTTGGCCCACTTTCTACACCTTGTAATGGAAGCGCAAAATATTGAAAGCGCAAAAGTTATTATGATTTTTAATATTTTTGTTTATTTTTAGCATCACATATTGAATTGGGCAATATAAATCCGTTTATAATAAGTGGATTTATGAACTTTATCGGTAATCAAATTACTAATGCTGCACTAAACCATGAAAATTTTAAAAAATTGATTAGTTCAAATGAAAAATTTGACGTAGTAATTGTACAAAATTTTAAAACAGATGCTCTAAATATTCTGCAGTGTCATTACAATGCTCCATTAATTGTCTTTAGTGTAACTGGACCAAGTTTCTGGGTAAACCCTATGGTAGGCAGTCCACTTGAACCATCGTACTTTCCAGATTTCTTCTTAAATTACGATAGCAACATGAATTTGTGGCAAAGAACAGTAAACTCAGTTTTACTTCTGAGTAACTATATTACCAAACACTTATATTTTATGCCCCAACAAAAGAAGTTAATGAGTGAACATTTTCCAAAATGCACAGATCAGGATGCTGCTTTTTATAATGCTTCATTAGTATTTCTGGTAACCCATGAAAGCGCCAATCAACCTATACCTCTAGTACCCAACATGATCAACATTGGTGGTCACCACATCAAGCCTGCAAAAGAGTTACCGAAAGATCTAAAAGTATTTATGGACAAAGCCAAAGAAGGAGTTGTGTACTTTAGTCTTGGTACGAACGTTGATCCAACTCAGATGGCACCCGAGATACTAAGAGCTATAGTCAATGCTTTAGGAAAACTAAAACAAAAAGTTCTTTGGAAATACGATGGAAATATACCAAATTTACCCAAGAACGTTCAACTTGGAAAATGGTTTCCACAAGCAGATTTATTGGGTAAGTAATAAAAATATTATTTATTAATTTATTACTAATACTAATTGAATTTACTAATTTACTAATACAAAATTTTTTGTATTTTGAGAACGATTTCCGAAGTGGAAATTGAAACGTCAATAAACGTACTTTAACCTTTAACTGTGGCTTATTCCCATTTAAATAGTAATTACTTTAAAATGCCACAAGAAAATAGCTTCAGAACAATATTATGTGTTAAAGTTATTTGTGATACTTGTTAGAAGTTAGAATGTGCTCCAAACTTGCCGCCCAGAGCTATGATGATGCTGCGGTAATGGCTGGTTAGTTAGCAGCTCTTCAAGCTAAAGTAAAGGAAAAATTTAAACACGCAATTTTCGTTCACTGATTAGCACACCGACTTAACTTGGTTTGTTTTCGAGGCATGGATAATATTAAAGATGTTAAAGTTTCTACCAAAAAATAATACCGATCGGTTATATAAAATTAAACCTTTGCTGGATTGTCTAAATTCTCAATTTGGTAATTATTGTGGTGGACAGAAAATGTGTTTCGACGAGTCAATTGTAAAATTTTCAGTCCGATAATCTATTAAACAATCTTTTTCTTCTTATTGCGCCGTCTCCTTTCGAAGGTTGGCGATCCAAATGGCAATTGTAGTTTTGGAAACTGCTGCGCGAAAGATCTCTGCGGATGAGCGGTCGAACCATCTCCTCAGGTCTTTCAGCCACGAGTTCTGGCGTCTTCCTACTGATCTTTTGCCCTGTACTTTTCCTTCCAGTATAACTTGAAGTAATTCACCTCTCAACACATGACCCAACTATTGCATTTTCCTCTCTTTGAGGGAAATTAAAGGAGTATTAGAGGAGTATTAAACAATATAATCCGATAAAACCGATAAAAAGAGGGTATAAGATCTAGTGTTACTCTGACGTGGATGGCTTTGTAAAAAAATTTCTAGTATATCAAGGCAAAAACTAAAAAAATCAAGGGAAATACTCTAAATATAATTTAGATGAACCAGTTGTTTTATCTTTGACAAAAGCAAACTTAAGAAAAAATAATTTTTTTTTTTTTTCGATAACTTTTACACCACTACAAAACTACTGGAGAAACTGAAAGCTGAAACTACTTTAGCGTGTGGTACGATCCGAGCTAATAGAAAGGATCTTTCTAAAAACCTGTTAGAAGATAAAAAACTTTCTAGAGGTGACTTTGACTACCATATTTCTAATACAGAAATTTCTTTTTTTAAGTGGAAGGATAATCGCATAGTCACCGCTGCTTCCAACTTTCACAGGAGTGAATCAAACACATTGAAACGAAAACAACGTGATGGTAAAAATATCAACATCCCAGCACCCCAAATAATAAAAGATTATAACGAATCTATGAGCGGTATAGACCATCACGACCAACTAAGGCAATGTTACGGTTTGGACAGAAGATCTAATTAATGGTAGCATCGAATTTTTTGGGCATGCCTAGAACTAAACTTTGTAAATAGTTTCTTTATAGCTAAAAAAGTATTAGAGCTACCTCTAAAAAATTTGTTGGATTTTCGTAGAGACCTTACTAGTAGCCTCTGTTTTGCTTCCTTCCACAGAAAAAACAAGAGGAAAAAAACGACGGCAAGATTTTAGCGTTTCTTTGGAAATAAGATTGTTCAATAGAGGAAATTACTGGCCAAAATTTGTTCATTTAAGGGGAAGATGTGCAGTTTGTAGTATGAACAAAATACAATCTAAACCTATGTCAATTTGTTCTTTATGTAAAGTTTTTCTATGTATTAATCAAAATAAGAACTGTTTCATAAAATATCATGAGATAAATAATTGAAATATATATTTAGGTACTATAATCAGACCTATTCCGTAACTCATTTCGATGATAGAAATGAGTAAAATCGAATCGAAATTGTCAAGTCGAATAGAAATGGTCCTAAATGATATTCCATAACTTTTTTCATTTCTACAATCGAAATCGTAAATCGAAATTGATTTCGACAGCGTTTATTCTGTCGAAATGACTTTTCGATATCGAAATTTGATTTGCTAAAACTTCAAATTTTATTTTTATATTTGAATTAAAATTGTATTCCTAAGTTTCATTATGGATTTTCAATTTAATTTCGGTATCAATCTTGGAATTGAAATTGAAGAAGAATTACAAAGGTAAATAGAACATTTTGTAATAAAAAAAATGTGATATAGGTATAACTTTTAGTATCGGAAGTATTTTAAAAGATACATGTGTATTTGTTTATCAATTATTTTTTTGTTTCTGTAGGCAAATATTCAATCTTCAAAGACGAACTGTTAGGGATGCAAGTAATCCTTTCGAAATCCCTGAAGACTTGTTTAAGGGCTTGTACCGTTTGCCTAAAGAAATAGCAATGGACCTTATAGATGAAATTGAACCTTTTTTGGCCGAGAAAAAAAGAATTACACATGTACCGAATCATTTAAAGGTAAAGCAACTTAAGATATAACTTATTCATTAAATATTGTTATCTGTACTATAATAAAGTATACTTGTATATACTAAGTTATATGAGGTATTTAAATAAGTTTGCTTTCAGGTTTTGTGTGCTTTACATTTTTATGGCCAAGGCAATTATCAAAAAGGTGTTGGACAAGACTTTTTATTGGGTATGAGTCAGTCAATAGTTAGTCGATGTATAAAAAATGTTAGTGAAATACTTTCAACTCAAATAAGTGAAAGGTACATTCAATTTCCCAGTACAATAGAAGAGAAACACATAATAACTCAAGGGTAATTATATTTATTTGAATCTGTTAATCTGGCTGATCAGAAATTGTTAAAAATATGGTTTAAATTTTAGCTTTATGGCCAAATTTAACTTCCCAGGAGTAATAGGGTGCATTGACTGCACACATATTGCTATAGTGGCACCTGCTGTAGATCATCCTATACATCCAGGTTTTGCATACCTGAACAGAAAGGGATTTTACAGTATTAATTGCCAACTGGTATGTATTAAAATTTCATAAATTTAGGACAACCACTAACTTATATTTTGCTTAGATATGTGACTCAAATTTGAAAATTTTGAATTGCAATGCAAGATATCCTGGATCCATGCATGATTCAGCCATATGGAACATGTCTAGAATTTCTTTACATATGGAAGAAAGATACAATCATGACGAACGAGGATTCTGGTTGTTAGGTATCCATACTAAACTTGTTTTTTGAATAAATAATTGTTAAATATATTTTTAGGTGATTCTGGCTATCCTTTACAACCTTGGCTACTAACTCCAATAGAAGGAGCTCAACAAAATACTCCAGAAGGAAGATATACGTCTGCACATACCACAGTAAGAAACTGTACTTCCGTTGCCGTTGAAAGGTGAAACCGTTGCCGTTGCCGGTGAAACCGTTTTCGTTGCCTATTAAAGCATAGAGTTTTGCATTACAGTCCTGTCAGAGCTGCCCATATATTTAATGCATGTTGTGTATTACATAACATTCTTGTGTCAAACAATATAGAGCCAGACGAACATCTATTTGTAAATGACCTGGAGGAAAATTTGCAACAAAATAATTGTAAGTTTGCTTTTGCTTGACAATGTTTGACGGTGTTTTCGGCGATTTCTTGACGGTGTTTAGAAAGCATAATAAAAATTAACATACTTTTGTATAAAACTTAAATTTGTATTTTTGTTGTAGTGCCAGAAGATGATAGATTGGCTGCTGGCAGAAGAGTAAGAAGTCAGTTAATACGAAATTATTTCAATTAAGATTTAAAATTTGTATTTTTTATTTTTTTTATCAAATAGACCCTTGAAGTTAAAGTGCACCGGATATATTATTTACCTTGAATTTTTGACCTATTATCATTCTTTTATGTTTAATGTTGTGTAAATAAATGTTTTTATGTATAGCAGTTGCTATCAACACAAGTCCTCACAGACACTTCATCTAAGGAATAGCAACCCCAGTGTAGTCTTGTGTTGCCATGTAATTAATTCCTTTTGTGACTTAAACATTATAGTTTATAATTTAAAAAAATGTAACTCAAAGTTAATCAAATAATATTGTAAAGGGTTTTTAGCCACATATTTAGTGGCTTCAAACATGTACATCCAGATAGTACTGATGATGGAATATTAATTTCGAAAACGTTCTGTAATGTAGCCCGATAGGGTTTTTATTATTATATATTTTATAAAGGAATTTTATAAAAAAAAGTTTTTATGTATATTTAAAAAATAAAGAAACCGGTAAAAAATGTGTATTTTATTTATTTATTCAGCAAGTCATAATACTAAAATAAAATAATAATTGCTACCTATATATATTTTAACTATTTACATTATTTTACTACCTATATCTAAAATTATATGTTGGACACTTCTCACAGTAACAGAATAGATAAATATACATTTGTCTAAAATGTTGTTGTAAAAAGGTTGTCAACAGAACTATCACTTTGTGCATCATCATCTGCAACATCAAGTCCTAATTCTACTTCCCTAATCCTAATTTCTCTATGCCTTAAGTCTAATTCCCTAGATTTATTTTTAGCTTCTAGTAAGCGTATATTTAATTCTAATTCCTTCAATTGAAGTTGTTTTTCCTTATATTTATTGCCAGTCTCAGTCTTAGCCGCAGAATCAATTAATTTATTAATTATATCGGCAGTCTGCTTTTGTCCTTCCATATAGGCTTCTGCCGCTTTCTGCAAATTGGATGACTTTCCTGAAAAAATAAAATACTGTGTTGCACGTTTACACAATTTTTTAATTTAAATTACAAACAAAAATCACTTTCTACTGAAATGCAGCGTACCTTTTACAATAGATTTTTTTTTTTAATTTATGAGAAGGGTTCACAGATCGACCCAAATATTGCAGAAATTCTTCATTGTCAACGTTTCCTCTCCCAGGATTTATTGTGCTGCAATCCTCTGTGGCCCCAGCAATTTGTTCCAAATTTTGGGTTTCCTCGACAACTTCAAATACTAGGCATTCAGGTGGGCTATTATTATCCTGTATTATTTCCAGTGATTCGCTGTTTGAATTCATATTAATACCTATCTCATTTACATCTGCCCCCGTAACTGTAATATATGACAGGGCAGCCATTAGTTTCTCCTCTACAGGAGTTAATATTTTTGAGCCTGCTTCACCCCCGCCCGTCTTATTTTTAGCTCTAATAGCATCACGGGCCTTTTTCTTGGTATGGCTTTTCCAGTCAATAAAAGTCTAAAAAAAATCATAAATTTAATAGGTGCCTGTATTACCAAATCTTTATATAATACTGTATAATATTAAACACAACTAATTACCTTTTTCCATTGCAATTTTAATTTGCTGGGACCACAACCCATAGCATTTAGAGCTAAAGTAATCTCATCCCATAATTTTTCAACAAGCTTGTTGTTAGCTTCTGAAGGCTTGGTTTTTCCGTGAAGCAAAATTTTATTTTTTGTAAAAAAATCCACCATATAATTTAGTTGTTCTACAGATACTTTCTTCTTGCTTGGAGTAGCCATTGGGATTTTATAATTAATTTAAAAAATGGATTCAAATTCAAATTTATCTATCAATCTGTCATTCCCTATAAAATTCGACGTTGCCACTGTTTTTAAACCGAGGGAAATCGAAATCAATGTTTTCGATTTGTGTTTTCTTCTACCCGGGTTATAGAATACCGATCCAAGCAGTGATCGATGTGAAACATTACGATTCACAAAGATTTCGATTCGACTGGAGCATTTCGATTCGATCTGAGGAACGTTATAGAATAGCACTGAATATGCCTTAATATTTTTTTCCATTCTGAATTTGTCCCAGCGGTACTTTTCAGTACCATATTGTTTTAGTAACAACACAACATCAATTATGAAAATTAAATTGTTTAAAATTAATTAAAAAATGTTTATAGGAGCTTCTATTCATTAGAAAGGTATTATTTCTATGATATCAATATCTGGGATTTAAGGATGGTTCCGGGTACTGATCCTTCTATAAGTATCTCTGGAACTGAAAGGGTTAAAGAAACTATAGTTTTTACTGGTAATTTTATATTTTAATTTTAATTTTTTTTTAGACCTTATAAGTTACAGGTAGTAAAGGTAGTAATATATAGGTTTATACCCATTAAGTAGGTACATATTTTGATCTCGACCATCGTAATCAAAGTATTTTTTATACCATTATTGAATCGCTTCCCTTTCCAAAAATGTCGGCGCACGCCACTGCCTGCTTTATTGATTTTTTTAAAGTATTTGTTTCTTGTATTTGGCCATGTCTTTATTTTTGTATAATCGTCTGTCCTACGTAAGATTTAGAATCACTCATCTTATCCATTTTTTCACACCATTTTCTTTATTTTAGCCCATCCTAATTTAAAACTCTTCATTACACATGGAGGTTTGCTAAGCACTTTGGAAACAGTTTACCACGGAGTTCCTATATTGGCCTTGCCGGTATTCGCAGATCAGAAGATGAACGCAGCTAAAGCGAAACAGGCAGGTTACGGTTTAAACCTTCCTATCCTAGAAATAACTGAAGATAAATTGACTAATGCTCTACACGAGTTACTGACAAATCCAAAGTAAGTCAAATAATATAATATGTTTTTTTACGTTTCCCTATATTAGAATAAATATTAGACAATCATTTTCTAAAGAAAATGTATCGAACTGCCCATAACAGAAGTATGAACTGCATATCTAAGAATATTGAAAGTAGGGAAGACCGGGGCTAGTTGACTAAATGAAAATAATAAATCTAGAATCATCCTTGGTAAGTACAAGTAGTTACTTTGTAGTTACTTTGATTCTCAACATTTTCGTATTTTTATCTATCAAATCGGTCGTCACAAATTTCACTAATATACTTTGACTATAATTTGACGTCTTTAGAATTTGTGAATTAAGTTGGCATTTTACAATTAATTAATAAAGTGCTATATGGTTGGATGCTCGAATAAATGAACTTTAATCAAATAAAAGGCAGATATCGAGCACAGTTTTTATTAAAGTAAAAGCTTTGATTAAAGTAAAAATGAATTAATAAGTTAATAGTGGTTTCGAAGCATTTGGACACTATTAGCAACTGTTATATTGCACATGTTTCTCCAAATGTAAATCTATCTGAAGCCTTATTTTGTCGTATAAGCTTCGTCTTTATTTTTGTTACAACAGAACTATGGGAACCTACAAGAGATAAAGTGATAATGACAAGACAGAACCCGATATATCATTCAACTGGCAGTTTCAAAAGTGTTAAATGATGGCAGAAGTAAATCACGAACTAAAAATCCGAAGATTTCTAATTAACGAAACCAAAATCCAGATTTTTGCTTTAATCTGTGCCTTCTAAGAATTGCAAGGCAAACAGACGTTGATAAAGGTGTAGTTAGAGAAAATGGGGAATCTAAAATTGCATTCCACAACATATCTCCTCAACTAAGCAAACATCCTTAGGGAATTGGTTTCTCGTACTCATAAAGAGTATATCGAAATAAATTTCGATAAAATCGAAAATAAAAGCAATCATATTTTTGGTGTAGGATTCATACTGAAAAAAACACGTAAGAGTATGTAGAATTCGAATGAAGGGCAGGGTATTTAACTACAATCTCGTCAAGATCCATGCTCCCACTGAAGATAAAGAAAGCTAGAAGAACCTATTTTATCTTCTTCTTTTGGTGTCTATTCATTTCGAATATTGGCGATCATTCTGGCTATAATTATTTTACTACCGATGCTTTAAATAGATTAGTTGTTGTTGTGGAGAACCATTTCCTCAGGTTTTTTAACCATGATATTCTTCTTCTCCCGATTCCTTGATTATTTTCAATAATCTGTATTTAGGATTAAGAATAAGGATCTGTATATCTCCAGTAAGGTTGTGGCTTTTAAAGCGTTTGGCCATGTTGTTGAATGCACTCCTAGTCTTCTCTATTCTACATTTTACTTCTTGTAGGTCATCCCATTGTTCGTTTACTACTGTTTCAAGATAGGTAAACTGTTTTACTCGGTCCATTGGTGTATTATTGATAAGCAGTTGGACGTCTCTAATTTTATTTTTGCTGATGACCATAAATTTAGTTATTGATATGTTTACTTGCAGTCCATATCTTTAACTTACGTCATTTACTTTGTTTATTAGTTGCTGTAAACTGTTTAAACTGTCTGCAAAAATACCGGTGTCATCTGCATAGCGGAAGTTGTTTAGGCGTTTTTCATTTGAAAGGATTCCATGTTCGCAATTTTCCAAGGCTTCACTAAATGTTTCGTCTGAATATAGGTTGAATAATATAGGTGAAAGTATACATCCTCATCTAACGCCTCGCAGAATCTGGATCGCTTCCGTCGGTTCATCTCCAAGATTTGTTCTTATTGTGACTGATTGGTTCCAGTATAAATTTTGTATTATACGCGGGTCTTTATCATCTATTTGGACTTTTGTTAGAAAATCCATAATTTTTCGGTGTTGAACTGTATCAAATGCTTTGTGGTAGTCCACAAAGCAGGTGTAGATATCACAAGTCATATCTCTGCATCTTTGAAATAATGAATAATACCTGAAGACTAAAGAGTGAATCTCTCGTACCTACGCCTTTCATGAATCCAAACTGTGTGTCTTGTATTCTCTCTTCGCATAGCTTGTATATTCTGCGATGAATAATTTTAAGAAAAAGTTTTAGTGTATGGTTCATTAGACTTATTAGCTTATATTCTCAGCACTTTTTCGCTCTCTATTTCTTTGGTAACGTAATAAATTCTAAAACTAGCCAATCTTTTGGAATATTGCCTGTGTCATAGATATTATTAAAGATTTTACATAGTATTCTTCATCATCAAGAAGTTTAAGAAATTCAGACTATACTCCGTCTGGTCCTGGAGCTCTTCCTTCTTTTAGTGATATTATGGCTGCTTTTATTTCTGCCACTAGTATAGGTGGTCCTGTTTCTGTAGGTGTTGGGGACTGGTTCTTACTCTCATCAAAAAATAAATTTCGTATGTAATTTTTCCAGGTATTATTAATACTCTTTTTGTGCACGATTACCTCTCCGTTGCCATTAACAAGTTTACTTTTCTGTTTTTACATTTGCCTGTAATTTCTCTTACCTTTTTATGCACGTTGAAGTCGTCGTATTTACTTTGTAGAATTTCGATTTCCTGGCATTTTTTCTCGTTCTTTCTGTTTGGCTTCTCTGATCTTTCTCTGTATATCTCGTTGTAATGTTTTATACATAGAGTTATTGTTCTTGTTTTTTCTTCTTTCTTCCATCAGCTGCAGAATCTCGGCCGTCATTCATGTCTTATTCTTACCTTATTCGTTCTTCCTCTACCTCTTTACAACCAACTCTACCTCAAACAACCTGGTTTCAGAATTTCAAAGCTCCTCGTAAATATATTACTACTATAAATCGAATACGCTTTGGGCATGCATGCTACCCATGCCATTTATTTAAAATTAAAGTCATCGATGATGATAGTTGCAAACATTGCGGCAAGCTAGGTGACCTCGATCACATCTTCTTTGAATGTCCTAAATTTATTCAGCATTCAAACTCCCTGTATACAAAATTAACTAAATGCAATACATACGCTCCATATAATATACAGTCTTTGTTAGCCATAGGTTCTGTAACAATATATAATTTAATTATAGAATTTTTGTCAGAGTGCAGAGAAATAGAGAAACTCATATAGCTTTAATAGATTTGGAAAAAGCATATGACAGTGTACCGATCTCCCAACTATGGATAGAAATGGGTAACTTGAAAATAAACCCAATTCTTATTAACGCCACTCAAAAATATTACGAACAAAACTTTGCAAGAATTAAAATGGGACAAGAAATCACCTCTCCTTTTCAAACAACAAAAGGACTAAGACAAGGCTGCTGTCTGTCACCCACCTTATTTAAAATCTATTTGGACAGATCCTTAGTGAAATGGGTAAAAAAATGTAGAAACATGGGAATAACGGTGGAAGAAAACAAGCTATATACACTTTTCTTTGCGGATGACCAGGTAGTAATTGCCGAAGACAGCTACGATCTTAGCTATATGGTAAGAAAACTGCAAGAAGAATATGAGGTGGCAGGTCTAAACATGAATATGACAAAATGTGAATATCTCTCAGTGGGAACAGATGAAATATGTGACCTAGTCTTGGAAGACGACAAAATCAAAGGCGTGCAATCCTGCAAATATTTGGGGGTCATTTTCAACAAGAAGGGAAATAGCGCAGATGAAATCAGGGAAAGAATAAACAAGGGCAGAGCAGCGACCCGTGCCTTAAACTCTCTTCTCTGGCAAAAAACAATTCGACGAGAAACCAAAAAACACATTTACGGTAGTATAGTCCAAAGTATTACACTGTACGGTTCGGAAGTATGGGACGTCACCAAAGCTAATAGAAACAAACTTTTGACGACAGAAATGGATTATCTGAGACGAAGCTGCGGTAGATCGAAACTGGAGAGAGTTAGAAACGAACAAATAAGAAACGAAATGAAAATGGAGAGAAATATCAATGATGACATAGAAAGAAAACAATTAATCTGGTTCGGACATGTTAAAAGAATGCCAGAGTACAGATGGCCTAGGAGAGTACTGGAATGGATCCCTCCTGAAAGAAGAAAGAGAGGACGACCACGGAGAAGTTGGCGCAACGAGATTGATGAAGCAATGGCGGCAAGAGACTTAGAAGAGGCAACTGCATATGACAGAAAAAGATGGAAATTGGGGGCGGAGAAGCGGCGACAGCCGTAATAAATCCGTTATTATATATATTTTTGTCAGACACATACAATACCTTATCCGTGGTCCAGTATTGTTTGTCTGTTAAAATAAATGTCTTGACGGACCCCTAGACGAGAAGCGAGTGTCCTTGTATTTTCCTTCGACGTGTTCTTCTATTAATTATTCGTCTATTTCATTTTAGGGATATCGCTGTGCATTTGTCTGAGAGAAATAATCTGTACTTATCTGTGTATACTTTTTTAAGGAATATATTATAACCTTTCGAGACTGGCTGAATGACGAAAGTAAATGCCAAAAAAAAAATTCTTCGTTCTTCATAAAATTGTCTTTAATGTCGTCTATCATTTTATTAAGGGATTCTATCTTCTTTTATTTCTTTTACTTTATTACATTTCACTTTTCTTATGTCATGTTTTTTACAGTTTTTCCGCGTGTTTTCTTTAACTTGGTTCTATACACGCCCAATAAAGGATTGTGGTCAGATTGAATATCAACGCCTGGGTAGGTTTTAACACTGTTGAAACCATTTCTATATCTTTTGTTAACAAGTATATAGTCTATTTGGTTTCTTATAATAACGTCTTCTCCGTTGTTTCTAGGGGATTTCCACGTACACAGGCGTCTACAAGTAGTTTTACACACTACCACCTAGACCTATTTTATGACTAACTTAAAAGAACTTATAGGCAATTTCAGAATTACGATATAAAAACAATTATTGGCAATCTTAACGATAAAGTTAATCAAAAGACAATCTACAGACCAACGGTCTGTAACCAAAATGGTTTGTGCTTGATTGAAATCGAATCACTATGGGGAATGATGGTAGTTAGTACATGTTTCACACACAAAACATTCATAAAACCACCAGATAAAAACACTAAATTGAACATACACTTATTGATAGTCGCCATTTCGCCAATTTATTAGATGTAGGAACACGTAGAGGTGTTAATATAGACCTTGTAGGAGCAAAATTCAGAGCACGTATATCTAACGCTAAAAAAGCCCATAGCACAAAATCTACGAAATATAATGCTAAGGTGCTAAAATCTGAAACCACTAGAGAGATTTTCTTCTTAAAGTTCCATCTCCTATCGGAGGTTGGATATCATAACGGCTATGGTCACTTTGTTGGCTGCTGCTCTGAAAAGTTGTAGTGAACTACAGTTAAACCATTCTCTAAGGTTCCTCAGCCAGGAGATGCGTCTTCTTCCTATGCTTCTTCTTCCTTGGATCCTTCCTTGCATAATAATTCTCAGCAGCTCCTATTTTTCTCCTCTGGTTATGTGACCCAAATACTCTAGTTTTCTTCTTTTTATGCTGTTCATAATTTCTAACTCCTTATTTAGACGTCGTAGTACCTCAGCATTGGTAATCCTTTGAATCCACTGAATTTTTAATATTCTTCTGTAACACCACATTTCGAACGCTTCTATTTTTCTTATGTGTTGTTTCTTCAATGTCCAAGCTTCCATTCCATATAGTAAGATAGAAAATATGTGACATCTTAGAGTTCTCAATCTGAGATGCAACTGAAGGTCTCTGTTGGTAAGCATTGTCTTCATTTTCACAAATGCTTGCCTTGCAGTTTCAATTCGGACTTTGATTTCTCTGCTTTGGTCATTTTTGTCATCAACCCAGGTTCCCAGATATTTGTATGTCTCTACTTTTTCTATTTGGGTTTGCTCTATCATTAATCTAGAGATAGTTACTTGCAAATTTTAAACAAAGCGTTACCAAAAAACGATAAAAATCTAATCATAGCATAAATGTAAAGAAGCTTCGCACACAGTGGATAAAGGTGGTTTAAAATCTAACAATTCCAGAAGAAACAAAGACTTCAGCAGCACAGAACGAGATAAACTCTGGAAGACTATGAAAATTTCGAGGAGAAGAAAGCAATACGAAAACGTTCTAAACGAGATTGTTAAACTTTATAACAAAAAAGACTCATGAAGATTCTACCAATACATAAAAATCTGTAGACAAAAATTCAAATCCAGACTACTAGCCTGTCAAAATAGGGATGGTAGAGTAGATATAGAGACTACCATGATTCAAATGAATTAGAATGATCGGCAGCCACTCCCTACCAAGAAGAAATTAGACAAGCCATTTTAAAATTGAAAAATAACAAGATCCAGTTCGGATAATTTTCCTGGAGAGAAATTGGGTATATACTGTGTCCAGTTTACAAAAAGGGAGACATCATGGTGTGTGATAACATATTATTCAAAAAGATGCTCCCCTACGCCGAAGGAATAGTGGGAGGAGATCAAGACGGCTTCGAACCCAATAAATCAACAGCAGATCAAATCTTTAAAATAAGACAGATTCTTGAAAAACCCTAGAGTTTGGCGTCGACATCCACCACATATTCGTGAATTTCAACACTGCATGCAACTCAGTTAATAGATATAAACTTGTGTAGGCTATATTGGAATTCAAAATACTGCTTCATTTTGTTTAACTAACCAAACTTATACTCACAGAAGTAGCGAGCATGGTCAAAATCTAGAATGATTTTTCAAGAACCTTCCATCGCACAAATAGATTAAGAGATGGTGATGATCGTGTGTCTTATTTAACCTTAACCTATAAAAATTAATTCGAGAGTCCTAGATTAATACGACTGGCACTATATTCTTAAAATCTGTATAAGTTGTCAGAGACGTAGATAACATCAACATCATAGTTAGGTGCACAGAGTCTTTGACCGAAGCATTTCGGTATTTAAGGGCGTTTCCACTAAGAATGAAAATATAAAGGTATGTTCTTCTGTGGGTTCAGGAATTAAGTGAAGTAAACGTAGTTTAACCCTTTGTTGCCCGACTGTACTTTAAAGTACTACAGAGTGTGAACAGTTACGTACTATTTGATCAGTTACGTTCTGAAGTGCATGGTGTGAGGTTAGTATCCAATTAGTCCTAACTTTTATCGTATTTTCGACATTTCGCAAGAAAAGGTAAGCTCTAATTATATATATACGAGTATAATGTAAATTTGTATTACTAGTATGCAAAGGTTAGTTCAAAGTAAAAAAAAAGGTTTAGGTACAAAAACGGTATTTGTTTCAGAGTCCGCAAAAGTACCGTCAAGAATAATATCGAGCATAAAAAAATAAAATGGTTTTACAACAAACCTCTTTCTGAAACAGAATTGCAAGACATAGCCAACGAAATTATGGCAGGTGATAACTTACCCTTGGATAATAATTTTGACACTGATATAGAGAAAAGTGATAATGATAGTGACACGGATTTCGATTCGCTATTTCCAAATACATTTAAAAATAATTTCAAAACAAGTGGTGATGAAAAAAAGTGAATATTTCACAAGATATTAGACTGTCTCCGATCATTTTAAGTGAAGTGAATGATAACGATAATGCCACAGGGTCTAATTCTTTATATCCAAATACATTTGAAAATAAATCCGATGGTAATAATGATGGGAAACAGGATATTGTTTTACAAGATATTGGACTCCCTCCAACCATTTCAAGCGAATCAGTCACTATCACTGCTGTATCTCTGGAAGCGTGTACTTCAAGAAAATCTTTTGGGCAAAACACTGAGAATATAAACAGAAAGCTGCATTTATCAAAAGTTGAAGCAAAAGAGTCTGCTAATAATGAAGTTCAAGAACAACCTACTCATAGATGGAAGAAATGTAGTGTTAAAACCAAAATAATATCCGATTATCCAGAGCTGGAAGGTGTGGTCGAGGAATTGATAGTTCTGAAACTCCTACCATCGTTTTCTTAAAAGTTCTTGGCTCCATCATAGGCAATATCACTTACCAAAGTAATTTCTACGCTATCCAGAGAAATATACAATTGAATCTCACGGAAAAAGAGCTCCTCAGTTTCATTGGCATCAATTTCTTTATGGCCTATCACCAACTGCCAAACTGGAAACATTACTGGAATGGAAGTGCCAAGTTAGGCGTTTCTCTATTTACTAACGCAATGTCACGTAATCGCTTTGAGAAAATTTTAGTAAATATTCGTTGCAACAATAACTTATAAATTCCAAAAAACAACAGAGACAGGCTATACAAATTACCCCAGTTATGGAAAAACTCAATCAGAATAAGGGTCGCCGTTGATAAAAGTATGATACTTTTCAAGGGTAGGTCGACTCTAAAACAATATAATCCCCAGAAGCCTATAAAATGAGAATATAAAATTTGGTCTTAGCTGACCAAAAGGGTATATTTTAAATTTTAATATGTATCAAGGCAAGAAAGAACAACTACTGGAAAATGAATTTAGATGCCATGGATTAGGAGAATGTGTTGTGTTGACATTAACGAAGCCACATTGTGGCAAAAATAAAATCATCTATTTTGATAATTTCTTCACATCAATACATTTAATGGAAAAACTGCGACTTGAACATACTTTAGCGTGTGGAACAATTCGCAATAATAGAAAGGAATTTCATAAAACTTTAGCCGAAGATAAAGCTCTTAAAGGGGGAGACTTTGATTACATGTACTCCAACACAATCATAGGTATTTTCAAATGGAAGGACAATAGAATCGTGAACTTTGCAACTAACTTCCACGGAACCGAGCAGACATCAGTCTAAAGAACAAATAAAGATGGTACAAAAGCTGATATAAGTTGTCCAGTAGTTGTGGATGATTATAATCATAATATGGGTGGGGTAGATCATGCTGATCAACTTACCTTGTTCATACCATAGTACCACCTATGGTATGAATTGTAGATAAAAAAAATAGTGGTATCGTTTATTTTGGGGATATTTAGATATTGCATTTGTTAATTCATACATTACTCATTGTGACTTTATTGAAAAAGTGAAGATGTTTAAGTTTCGATGGTCAGTCTCTCAAGGATTACTGAATATGAACAAATGTGAATCAAAGAAGAGAAAATCTTGAAACTGTTACAAAAGCGTCGAAAGTACAACTTCAGTGTTTTATAAGACATAATAGGGGGAGCCACTGGGTCAAATACGAAGGTAGTGGAGGCCGGTGTGAGTATTGTAGTGGCCAAGGTATCCAGTCACGTCCTCAGGTTGATTTAAAATCTATTCGAATTGGAGCATGAAGAAAAATTGTCAGAGACAGGAGCTAATTGAGGATTGTTCTGAAGTAGGCTTCAACTCATAACTATAGTTCATCCCAAACCCTTCTTTCAGTGCGTCACAGTTGATCGAATTCTGTCTAACGCATTAAGCTAGAAGTGACAGAAAAAAACGTGAGTTTGTGATTATTATACACAGAACTTAGAAAATTATATATTGTTCACTGGTATTTGCATGTTAAAGCGAATTCTATTTACGGATATATAATTGGTTGGAGTTTAGAATACGCTAAATAGATATCCAATCAACGATGCGCATAAATATAATTTGACGCAGATGGTCTCGATAGTGACAGTACTTTGACAATGTCAACTGATAAAATGATAATTGTCATTCCAGGATATTATTCTAAGACATTTTACAGTGACAATTTAATTTGGTATTTATTGTCATAAAAATATTTTGAATATATCGAGATATACCGAGAATGTACAAAGACTAATATTAAAATTATTAAATTATTTTCAATTAGAAAAAGAGGCTGGGACAACTTTATTACCAGTTTCTGCCGTTCGTGAAGTAAGTTTTAAATTATTTTAAAAAATATTTATATTAGTAGCTTAAATACTAATCTTATAATAAATCTTAGCTAATTGAGCACTTTCCTTGGAATGTATAGAATAGGAATTATGACAAACTGCCGTTCCAATATAATGCGCAATAAAAATTTTTATACAGGACGGGACCTCTAATATGTAAATTAAAAAAAATTTGAATTCTTAAAGTTTTTACTCCACATTTTCAAAAAATAACTTTTTCACATTTAGCCGATTACGATCCTTCAACTGTCAGATTTAACTTAAATGTCATGCAATAATTCTCGACATTCTTAAAATCCTATATGACGTCACAATTAGTGACGCACTGAAAGAAGGGCTTGGAACAGACTTGTAGCTGTGATTCCACTGATGGTGCAATATAACCAATAAACAATAAATTAAAAGATCTCCTCTTCATATTTTTAACAAAATTTATGAGACTAGGTATATGCTAACGGATTAGCTAGTGTCGAGTTTTGAGACGATATCGAAAAAAGCAAATCCGAAAAGATGTAATGACTACCGAACCATCAGCATGATGAGCCATGTTTTAAAAATATTTTTTTGAATTTTGCACTCAAAGATAAAATAGAAGAACAACTTAATGGTTAGTGGCACTTAGTAGGGGTTCCGCAATAGCCTTGGAACTAAAGAAGCACTGTTTAGTATTCAAGTTATAGTCCAGAGATGCACAGATGTCGATGCACAAATCTGGTTTATATATTTTTTATTATTTGAGAAGGTCTTCGATCGAGAAGAAAATACTAAAATGATGGACATTTTTCAGCAGGTACTTAGATATTGATGTTAAAAACCTACGTATCATTCGTTCATAGGAAAACATTCGATTTCAATAAAACATTAAAAAATTGTCAATTCGGTATCAAAATTAAAAGCGTCAATATTGATCATTTGAGGTACGCAGATGACACGGTGTTAATTGCAAGTAGTTAAGGAGAACTTCAACATCTAATTGAAAGAAGTATATTGATAGGAGAGCCAGTGATGAATATGGACTAAAGCCTTAACACCACAAAGACAAAATTGATGGTTTTCTGTAAATCGCCAATACAACCAGAAGTGGTAACAGCTTATGAAGAACATCTTGAAATAATCAACAGTATTACGTGGTTGTAATCTAAATGAGATGATACAGGGCAAAGAAATTATAATACGTATAGAGAAGGCCATAGCTGCATTTTTAAGATGAAGAAAATCTTATTTGGAAGCGTTATCACTTTGAGATTGAAAAATAGATTAGTCAGACGTTATGTATTCTCTACTTTTTTATATGGTGCCGAGGCTGGACCTTGATGAGAGGTACAGAGGGATACAATTAATCCATTTACTAATAGAAGGCAAGGTAGACGGAAGAAGAGGCCAGATCGAAGAAGAGCTTCATGAATTTGAAACCTAGGGCAATGGTTAACTAGATCCTCTACATCCCTTTTCCAACCTGCCTTCAACACAATTAGTACAGCGAATTGGATAACCAACGCACGATATTTGGACATGGCACATAAAGAAGAAGAAATAATGAATTCATAGCATTTGATAAATAACGAGTCTTTAAAACTTGACGGTTATATGTGTAGGGTTGTACCTTAAACCAAATATACCTTTGACCAATTGACATTTTGCGTATTTGTAGAAATCTGTGTGATCTCGCATGATTTCAGTTTCGTACTGGTTCCAAGAGATGTCGCCACATCCTGTTTTTGTTGGAATAAAAGATCATTCTGTATAGCTGTAGGTCTTGATATTTTTTCATTCGGCGTGAAAGTAAAAATTTTGATTTTAAAGTTTAAAGTGTTATATGATTTTCTGTTAATATTGGGTAACAGTTCCTATGTAGGTAAGTTTGTTGTATATTCTTCTTTTAAATGCAATACTGACAGAATTTTTAAACATACCCTAAAACACAATATGAACTTGGAAAATGGTATCTGCTTTTAATGTACTTTGGTCCAATAAAAGAAATGTACCTTGGAGTGGTCCAAGGTACATGCTCTCAATATTAGACAAAATACTGCTCTAAAAATAAAATATTTTTTTTGTTTTTAGAAAATGCCTTGAAGCAAGATGGGAATCAAACGTAATGTAGTTAATCTAGAAAACCTTAAAGCCACTGTAGAAGATGTTCTTGTACGGCATCTTTCCATATGTGAAGCAGCAAAAGAAAATAATATTTCAAAAACCACTAAGCTAATTTTCACAGGCGATGAAGAACATATTTTAATAGATTACCCAAAAACAGATAGATTATGGTCTACCAAAGAAAGAACTTAGCATACGAATTTGCTAACAGGAATAATAAGAAAATTCCAAATCCTTAGTTAGAAGAAAAACAAGCTGGGAGGGAGTAGATACGAGGATTTTTACTTAAAATCCAACTGTAGCGACAACCAGAAGTTACAAGTATTGCAAGAGCTACTACTTTCAACAAAAACACTGTTTTAAACTTCTTTGTTAACGTAACAAAAAGTTGTTACGATCGCTACCATTTTGAGACAAACAAAATATATAATGTTAATGAAACTGGTAATACTACCGTTGATGTTTCTCCAAAAATATTAGCACAAAAAGGTCAAAAACAAATAGGTATAGGTAAGTGTAACTTCTAGAAAACGAGGAGTCAACATAACTATGGTGGCAGCTATAAATGCAGTTGGTAATCAGGTGCCCCCTATGCTTATATTCACTCGAGTACACTTTAAGGAACACATGCTAAAGGGTGCTCCTTCCGGAGCAACAGGGGATGCAAATCCTTCAGGATGGATAAACGAAAATTTATTTGTAACATATATGAAGTACTTTATAGCTCACGTTAAGCTATCCATAAATGACAAAGTGCTTCTTATATGTGACAACCATGAATCACATATCTCGGTTCCTGCAATAAATTTGGCAAAAGATAATGAAATGGTATTATTAACTATACCGTCCCAGACATCTCACAAGCCACTTGGCAGAACTGTTTTTGATCCATATAAAACGTTTTTTAACCAATCTTCAAATCAGTGGTTAACAAATAATCCAGGAAAACCTATAAGCATCTAAGACATTTCCGAAATAATTAAAATGGCATATTCGAAGACTTTTTCGATTAACAATATTGTGAAAGCCTTTCTTGTGAGAGGAATTTGGCCATTTAATGACACTGTTTTCAGTGAAGATAAATTTTTATCGGCCTACGTCACCGAGCGACCTGAACAGTTCGAACCAGAACCTTTTAATAGTATTGCAAGTAATAAAGATGCTAATAACGATGACAATAACCGCAACAAATAATATCTACACCCTCTACATGTCGAGACAACCAAACTATAGTTTCTCCATACGAAATTAGGCCTGTTCCGAAGGCAGCACCAAGAACAGAAACTAAGAGGAAGGGAAGAAAGGCAAGAAGTGCAATTTTGACACATACACCTGTTAAAGAAGAAATAAAACAATATAAATCGGCAAAAACCCAAGAGCAGTTTAACACGTGTGGAAGATAGATAAAGCGGAAAGTATTTAATGAAGAAGAACCAGAAGAAATCCCGAAAAGAAAAATAATAAACAAAAAGAAAAATGAAAGTAGCGAAGATGACAGTGAAGTAAGTCTTACACTGCAAGATTGGTCATCAGATGAAGAAGAGTTTTTTGAGAAAATTATAGCAGAAGCGAAAGACAAAGAAAATGAAGAAAATTATCAAATTAACAGCAATAATTTTGTTTTAGTAGAATTAGCTACAAAAAAATAAAGCGACATTTTGTAGCCCAAGTTATTAATGTCCTTAATGACGGTTATAACGTTAAATTTTACAAGAAAATTGACGGTACGGTAGCATCTAAAAATTTTATACCTATAATAATAATGAAGACCCTTCTTTTGTCAACAACTCTGATGTGATACTGCGTCTTCCTGAACCTAAATCTGTAGTTTTGTCAAAACGGCAAGAGGCATAACTTATATTTGCAGTTGATTTTAGTCAATACAATGTTGTTTAGTTTATCGGTTATTTATAATTTATATTGTTAAATGAAGTTTATTTTTAAGTTTGTTTTCTCTTACAAAATATGTACAATAAGGAGTTGTTCCAAGGTACAACCTTATGTTGTACCCCAGACCAGAGTGTGATTATTTTATTTACTTATTTTTCAAGTACTTATTTCATTTATATTTAAATTGTAAATGTATATTAAAAAACTGATTAAATAAAGGAATCTTGTTTATCCATAATTTCTTTATTTAAAGTTATCTTTACCCAAATATCGACTTAAAAAAAATGGTTCAAGGTACAACACTTTCCCTAAGTATGTCAATTGAATATAAGGCGATAACTGTTATATTTTCTGTGACAAAAAAACAGCAAATGTAAACCCTAGGCCTACGTAATATGTAAACTATTAGATTAAAAACGTAGATGATTCATTCTTCAATACCACGAAAAAATCTATAGGACAAACATAAAATCCATGAGAGTAATCTCAAGGCATCTTAAAAACAGATTCCTAAACATACAAATTTTTTCTCTATTAATTGAATTGTTTATTAAAAACTAAAAATTACTTAATAAATTTATCATAATTTATTTTTTAGATACAGAGAAAACGCTAAAATCAGATCTAGTCTATTCCATGATCGTCCCATGAAACCGCTAGATCTGGCAGTTTATTGGACTGAATTCGTAGTCAGGCATAAGGGGGCGCAACACCTGAGAGTAGCAGCAATGGATCTACGATGGTACCAATACTTTCTATTAGACGTGATTGCAGTTGTCACAATATTTATTTTTAGTGTATTTACAGTATTGTATTTATTGTGTGTTAAGCTGTGTTGTTCAAAGCAAAACAAAAAGACCAAAAAAGAGTGAAAAACCTTTATGACATTTAAAAAAAAAATTATTTTAGTTTTTTTATTATATAGTTTTATTATATAAAAATTTTAATATAGATATTTTATAATATTTTTAAAGAAAATTGAAAAACTACTGGGCGCTATTTAAAAAAAAAAAGACTTTTTTAAAAATGCTTGCTATAGCGTGAATTTACTTTTTCTCATGGATTTTTAGCGATTTTGTCACAAGAAAGATTAAAACTTAACTCCCATCTTAAAAATAATTCAACTAATACGGGCTATATATTATCTAAGTTTGTGTATCACATTTTGGTTTAGTGTTATATTCATATATAATAAAATATCACTAAAGAATAATTTTATCTTCAGTATTCAATATTTAAATGACTTCACACTGACAGCTGTTCCATCACGAATTGAACAATTTGTACCAGAGCATCATGATCATCCCTCTCATTGGGTAATAGCAAGCACTAATTGTGTTTTACTTCATATTTCTCTGTACTTTGAATAAATACGAATTAAACTTATGATTTTATTTTTTAATTATTGCTCGCATTAAAAATTAAATAAATAAAACATAAAATTGGAAAACGAAATTTTTTATAAATTGATCATACTTATGCTCTGAAATCCTTTTCTCTCTAGAGGTTTTCTATATAATTTAAGTTCCTTATTTAAGTGGTTTCGCTTTTTTTTTGTATCAAAAGAAAAAAAAATTCACAGCATTCTATAAGAAAGTCAGAATGGCGACCTTTTAACAACAAGGAAAGATGTATTGAATAGATGGGTAGAATACTTTAACCAGGCACTTAATATAGAGGAAAAAAAACCTGAAAGACGAAAGAGATGAGGTAAGAGAAACAGACGAGAGGGAAAAGGAACGACCAACGATTCTAGAAGTTAAAGACGCAGTTAAAAAACTAGCCAGAAACAAACCACCCGGAATAGATAATCTCCCAGCTGAACTATATATAGAAGACGGCCATGATACCATAATGGCATTACAGTAGCTTATAAAAGAAATATGGACACAGAAATCTCTCCCCAATGATCGGAATATTGGAATACTTTGCACCATACACAAAAAAGGAGATATCTTTGAATGCTCTAACCACATATGAATTACGCTCCTAAATCCAACGTGTAAAATATTTTTAAGTACTAAGTATGTCACCGTATGGCAGCGTATGTAGAAGGGATAGTAGGAAAATACCAGGCTGGTTTCAGAGGTGGTAAATCGACAATTCATCAGATTGCAACCCTGAAACAAATTTTGGGAAAAACACTGGAATATGGCATTGATACTCATCACATATTTATAGACTACAAAGCAGCCTACGAATCTGTGAATAGAAGAGAAATGTTTAACGCGATGAAAGAGCTAAGAATACTAAATCAGTTGGTAAATTTAACAAAACTAACTCTTAAAAAAGTTTAATGTAGAGTACGAATTCAGGGGAAACTGTCTGTACCTTTTAAAACAAATAACAGGCTGCGCCAGGTAGACCCTCTCCCCTGTATACTGTTCAATCTGGCTCTGAAAAAAGTAATACGTATGTCACAAATCACAACTCATCATCATCATTGGTGCTACAGCCCTATAAAAGAGCCTCGACCTTCCCAAGTCTATTACGCCAGTCAGTTCTATCCATTGCCAACTGTTGCCAGTTTGCTGCGCCTATTTGTCTACCATCCTCATCTACACCATCCCTCCATCTGAGTTTTGGTCTACCCCTACTTCTACTTCCCACAGGTTGTGACATAAGGATTCTTCTAGGAGGGTTCTTCTGCTGTGATCTTGCCAGATATCCTGCCCATCTTAGTCTTCCTATTTTAATTAATAGACCCATTGGTCAGAGAAGAGGAAGTTTTTTATATAAATGCAAACAAAAAATCTAAAAATTAAAGGAATAACGCAGAAAATACAAAAAATCGTCGATATATTTTGAGTTTTAAAATTTCATAAATGTCATTAGTGTCAAAATGTCATAATTTAGTGGAGTAAACTTGCCTGAGGTTGGACCAATTACAAACAAGCATTACGGCGCGGTAAATTTGAATTATTCCTTATTGGCACACCTTAATTGTGTAGCAGCATATGATTTTACTATAAAACATGAACAAAGAACAAATATGAAACATTTTCTGAGCAATCATAATAATTTGATCATCTAGTGCAGCGTTTCTCAAACTGTGCTTCGCGGAGCACTCATCGATGGCTGAAACTAACAGTGAGATATCATGTCAAATTGGAATTACAAGATGATGATAATTAATATGTGCAGTAGTATTAAAAATCAGAAATAAGTGACCAAAAACTTATTTTTATTGGATATTAATTTATCGTATACAAATTAGATTCAATTAGACCAACAATGACATACCTATGCCTCAGAAACACGACCCGACAAAGCCACAATGCAAAGGCTACTGGAAACTGCAGAAATAGGGGTACTAAGAATAATTACAGGAAATACGCTGAGATCGAAAGAGAAGTGAAGACATTAAAAGAAAATGTAACGTACATTGTATAAATGAATGGACACAAAATAGAAAAAAAAGAATGGAATAACCACATAAGCGGAATGGAGGAGATCCGTGTCGTCAAAATAGCAAGAGACTGTAACCGTTTCAAAAGATTTAAAAGAAAATCATTATAATTTCGATTATTTTTTTTTTAAATAAAACTACTAACCCCATCTATCTGTCAAGTACCTGTAGCCGACTCAAGGATTCTTCTGTAATTCCCAAATATATCCGGTAGATGAGCCTATTTATCAACTTGTCACTCACGCCCAATTTCAGAGAGCGCAAGAATAGCGTCTCCCTTTTTTTCTGTTAAGAACGTCCAACCGTTAAGACGTGTTTCCGAAGTGGGTCTCATTTAGAGGTGAGCTAAGAAATCCTTTTCTTGTCCATATTTCAGATAGATATTTATTTTTAGACCCTTATTGGAGAGGCTATAATGCTGATATATTTCTGATACATGTCTCAAGATAATATTGGTATGGAGTTATTCCAAATCCTAGTCCAATAGCCATATTTTTTTTATGGAATACCTAACCCCTCTTATCTAGGATGGTGGTGGATTGATATAGGATGGAGCCGAATCAATGGTTTATTTGGTTGACTGATTAAATAAGAAAAGAAACAGAGCAGATTCGGGTTGTACCAATTTTTATTATATCTTCTTTCAAGAAAACGAGAAATGATTATGAACTCAAAGAATGAAAATGTAGTGAAGTGTTTTAATTTTATTTAAAGGTTTATTTTCTCTATTATTCCTAGTTGATAAATAACTATATTATTTTCAATGTACACAAATTTCGAAATTTGGGAATATTCATTTACTTTATAACTAATTCTTAATTTAATACGATACAAAGCTTTTTTGTTTATGGTAATGTAAACATGAAATGGTATTTTGTTATCCTTTTGGGATGACATAACTTTTAATGTTTTCTTTTTGTTCATTACTAAGAAATAATAAAGTATAGTTTTCTTATAAACCTTCGATAAATCTTAATTTTTTTGCTCGTCCCCTTCGAGGATAAACCAGGGGTGGCGTCCAATAATAAATTATAATTTCATATTATCTAATTGTGCTTGGATACGATATAGTTTCTATATGTTTAAAAAAACCCTGCCCAACATTCTTCGACAACGAGCGATTCTGGCCTTGCATATATCATTGTAGTACGCAGTGCTACAAGACAAGACACCAATCGGCAGAAGTATGGAACGACCGTGCAAAAGATGGAGTGACAACCTTCCATAGAGGTATTAATCCGCCAATAAACAAGCAGAATTGCTTATAAAGAGAAAGGAGAAGAAATTGGATTCGCTGAGACCGGTGATAACAAACCACTGCGTAATTTGCGGCAAAGTGTTGCCAAACAGTTCAATTTTTCCAGCTAAAATGTTAACGAAAATGCTTTTTGGCGTCCCACTTGGTCAGTTACCGCGTTGCTCAAGCAGGTGAAAATCACACCATCGCGGAAAATCACATTAAAGCGTGCGTCAAGGACATAATTGAATGTATGCTGGACAATAAAGCCAAGAAACTAGTAAGCACGGTACCTTTGTCAAATAATCCAATCTCGCGCCGTATCGGAGACTTGGCAGAGGATGTGAGAGCTATCTTATTTTCTCGAATAAAATCTACCAAGTTTTCACTACAGATAGAGGAGTCAACAGATGTAGCTGGATTGGCAATTTTAATAGCATTTGTGAGGTACAAGCACTTGTGAGTCTTTTCAAGAGGATCTTTTCTACTTTTTTGCAAACCATTGATAACTAACACAACTGGTGTGGAAATTTTCAAGTTAATAGAAAGCTTTTTCGCCGAGAATGGCATTCCCTGGGATAACTGCGTCATTTTAAGAATAAAGGAAAAAACCAAGGAATGCAGCAGTAGGCACTGTATCCTCCACCGCCATAGCCTCGCAGTAAAAAAAAATGACGCCTTAAAAGTAATCTAGGGCGAAACCGTGAGGATAATTAATTATATCAAATCACGATCACTGAATACGAAGCTGTTTAGAGTGATGTGCCATTTCATCGGCAGTATACATTCATCTTTACTTCTTCATACAGAAATAATGTGGCTTTCTCGCGGCAAATGTTTAGCTGGGCTCTTTGAAATGAGAGCAGAAGTTAGAACCTTCCTAATTGACAGCAATTTTGCCGTGGATGATCGATTGTGTAACGAGCATTGGTTAATTCAATTGGCATATTTAACAGATATTTTTACCAAGGTCAAAGAGGTTAGTCTCTCATTTCAGGGAATGACAATAACTGTCTTTAACGCCACTGATAAAATGCAAGCGTATAGGAAGAAATTAATGTTTTGGGCAGAATTGGTGAAAAGTAAAAATCTGGATAGCTTGTCACTAATCACAGAATTTCGAAAAGAACTGGAATCGGATATACCTAAAGCTGTCTTTAACGAATTCCACACTCCAATTTGCTAAATTTACTTGAAAACTTCCATAATTATTTTCCTGGGGAATTCCACGACAAAATTAAAGAAAACTTCTGGGTTGCAGATCCATACCTTGCAATGTTAAAAAAAAACCAGCTTCATTAACATCCCAGCAGTATGAATGCCTGATAGATTTGACATCAGAATTCGCGATAAAAAAAAATTTTAAAGTAAATCGCTAGTAGATTTTTGGTGTCAACTCAAAGACGAATGTAAAATTTTGTCAGGTAAAGCGAAAATTATTCTTCTCCATTTTGCAACAACATACTTATGTAAAGCAGCATTATGTGCCTATGTCGCCACTAAAACAAAATATAGATCCCCACTGAACGCGGAACCTGATATTGGATTGCATTTATCTCAAATTCAACCGGATATTATTAACCTGTGCAAATCAAGGCAGCTTCATTCTTCACATTAAAATGAAAACATTACGTTTTTTAAGATTTTAGAAATAGGATCTTTGTGTTCATTTTTTTTTTGTTTTTCGTTACATGTAATTCAGTTTCTCATGTTTGCGATTAAAACAAAAATTATAAAGTGAATAGAAAATATAATGGTTAATATCCCCCCCCCCCCCATCTAATATCTCTCGTTCTCTGTGGCACCTATGTGGTTTCAGGTGCACTATGGTAAGTGCTCCCTACAGAATTTCTGTACTGAATAGTGCTCCTTGGCCAAAAAACTTTGGGAAACGCTGATCTAGTGTATGTTTTATTAAAATGAAATATTAAAACAGAAAACTTTTTAATTTTAATAAATATTTTTTATTTTCAAATATAATGAAATCATTCCGATAATAATAAAAAGGTAGTTTTTGCGGGACATGCGGAACGTCTCGTCCCGCAGAAAAAATCGCTGTCCCATCTCGTCCCGCGGGACAAAGTACGAGACGGGATTTCCAGCGTGCATTCCTAGTAGTCTCAAGAAGAATAGTTAATTAAAGTTTATCTCCAGTGGGCAATTTCAGATATCTTTTGAAAGAACCTGCGTCACTACCCTACTTAAAACAAATTTAACACATAAGGTTTTTCTCCGATGTGTACTCCCAAATGTGTTATCAAATAATATGTTTCGCTAAACTGTTTACAAGAAATTTTAAACTTGTAAGGTTTTTCTCCATTGTGTACCATCAAATGTATTTCTGAAATTAGTTTGAAGGGTAAACGCTTTAAAATAAATTTCCCCAGTGTCCTCTCTAAAATGTGTGCAAATTACTGTAGAAAACTGCTTAAAACAAATTTTATACTTTTAAGGTTTTTCCTCACTATGCACTCTCAAATGTGTTTTCAAAGAACCTGTTTGCACTCTCAAATGACTGTTCAAATGAGATGTTTCAGAAAACTTTAAACAAATTTCACACTTGTAAGGTTTCTATCTAGTGTGCAATCTTAAATGTTTTCTCAAATTACTTCCTGTAGAAAACTGCTTCAAACAAATTTCACACTTATAAGGTTTTTCCTTAGTGTGGACTCTCAAATGTTTTTTCAAAGAATCTGCTTGGCTAAACTGTTTACAACAAATTTCACACTTGTACGGTTTTTCCTCAGTGTGCACTCTGAAATGTGTTCTCAAAGAACCTGCTTGACTAAACTCTTTACAACAAATTTCACACTTGTAAGGTTTTTCTTCAGTGTGCACTCTCAAATGAGTGTTCAAATGAGTTGTTTCAGTAAACCTCTTCAAACAAATTTCACACTTATAAGGTTTCTCTCCAGTGTGCACTCTTAAATGTTTTTTCATATTACTTAGTATAGAAAACTGCTTAAAACAAATTTCACACTTGTAAGGTTTTTCCTCAGTGTGGACTCTCAAATGTCTTTTCAAAGTACCTGCTTGTCTAAACTGTTTACAACAAATTTCACACTTGTAAGGTTTTTTTCCACTGTGCACTCTCAAATGAATGTTCAAATGAGAAGTGTTAGAAAACTTCTTGGAACAAATTTCACAACTGTAAAGTTTCTCGCCAGTGTGCACTCTTAAATGTTTTTTCAAATAACTTCCTATAGAAAACCGCTTAAAACAAATTTCACACTTGTAAGGTTTTTCTTCAGTGTGCACTCTTAAATGAATGTTCAAATGATATGTATCAGAAAACTTCTTGGAACAAATTTCACACTTGTAAGGTTTTTCCTCAGTGTGCACTATCAAATGTCTTTTCAAATTTCCTGCTTGGTTAAACTCTTTACAACAAATTTCACACTTGTGAGGTTTTTTTCCACTGTGCACTCTCAAATGAATGTTCAAATTAGATGTGTTAGAAAACTTCTTGAAACAAATATCACACTTGTAAGGTTTCTCTCCAGTGTGCACTCTTAAATGTTTTTTCAAATTACTTCCTATAGAAAACTGCTTAAAACAAATGTCACACTTGTAAGGTTTTTCTTCAGTGTGCACTCTTAAATGAATGTTCAAATGATATGTGTCAGAAAACTTCTTGGAACAAATTTCACACTTGTAAGGTTTCTCTCCAGTGAGCACTCTTAAATGTTTTTTCAAATTACTTCCTATAGAAAACCCTTCACACTTGTGAAGGTTTTCTTGAGTGTGCACTCTCAAATGACTGTTCAAACGAGATGTTTCAGAAAACTTCTTGAAACAAATTTCACCATTGTAATGTCCTTCACTAGGCTGAATTTTTATATTTTTGTTTACGGTTTTCCTTTCAGCCTGTCGGCTCGTATAGTATCGTTTACGGGGTGAATGTTCAAAAAATGATTCCATAATTTTAATTTTGTTCTCCTCCTGAGTAAAACCTAAAATATAAATCAACTATAAACATTTACTATAAGAAATTAATCAATACAAAAAATATATTGCCATAAACATAATAAGTATTTATATTAGGCATCTGCATTTATGTTTTATAGAAGCATAAGATGCCGTGATATATATGTTGACTATTTATATATTGTTGATAAACTAAGTAGACATATTGAATTGGTACTTTGTGGATCATTTGTTTAAGAAACTTGTTTATAATTTTTTTTAAATAAACCTGTTAGATGGTTATTACTCCTGATTGCGGCCCTGTGCGTTAGAGAAGTCCAGAAGTCTCTCTCCATCGCTGAAAAACTCAACGAATTGATCCTATCACAGCAGAGATGATCTTCAGCAATTTACTGAGTACAAACAATACTTTTATTTTTTTAATACATTTTTATTATGTAAGATAATAGTATAATTTTAATATTGTAAGAATCTGTCACTGTCTATTTGATTTAGGTATTTATTGATATTGTAGTACTTATACAGCAGCATAAATTGATACCAGGCGAATGGTGAAAGGGTATAATATGCCTAGTGCATAAAAAAGGTGATGAACTACATTGTAAGAAATATATAGCCATTATGTTAGTATCTGCATATAAAATACTCGGAAACATACTTTTTGAGAGACTTAAATTATTTACAAAGATATTATTGGACATTACCAATGCAAACTCACTGCCGGAAAGTCAACTACACACCAAATATAAGCACATCGGCAAATTTTAGAAAAGTCACTAGAATATAATATATATACATGATCTCTTCACTGTATTTAAAGCAGCCTATGACAGTGTTAAAAGAACTGCACTATATAATGCAGTAGTAGAGTTTGGGATCTCACCTAAGTTAATTTAATTCACAAAACTAGCAACGCAAAAGGTAAGCTCATTCGTTAGAATTCAAGGAAAAAACTCTACTTTCTTTAATATTAATAAAGGTCTAAGACAGGTCGATGCACCAGCGTGCAGTATAAAGCAGTGTTTTACAAAGTTTTCAAACGCAGAGTGTGAACTAGGGCTTGTTGTAAATGAGAAAATCAAATATATATTGGTTGCTTAAAACCGTCACAATCTTCAACAGAGAATCCAAATTAACAATGATACCTTTGAGCAAGCCAAAGAATTCGCATATCTTGAATCGCTAGTCAATACAACATACACAACAAGCAACAAATTAAAATGATGCATAACAATAGCTAAGAGAACATTTAAAAGGCCTTAATAAGACCAGTATCGACAAATGGGGCTGAAATATGGACTAATCCCAAAACAACAAAAGACTACTTGGTATCTTTGAGAGAAAAATACTTTAAAAGGTATTTGGAGCCATAAATGAAAATGGTTTGTGGCGTCGAAGATATATCTTTGAATTACACCAGTTATACATAGATCCAGATATTGTGAAATTTATTAGGGTGGAGAGACTAAGATGGGCTGGAGCTCCGTGTGGAGGCGTGCCGCTCCAGTAGAATACCTTCACAGCTTCCCAAGCTTGTAAAAGGTAACGCTCCGCGCTACTCCATTCAGGACTCCTGTCGCGTATTATGTACATGTCCCAAATACTCAGCTGGAAGGCATTCGGAAGGGAAAGACTTCTAAGCGAAATATCACAAAAACGCCGCTCTGGAGTTCAACAAAGGAAGATGAGCGAGGCAAAAATGGCTGCTGTGCCATGGACTATAGCAAATCCTAAGAAAATCAAAGCGGGAGTATCGGGAACACCAGGGGTTAAAAGAGACCTTGGGAGAATACCATCACCCACCCGTAAAAAAGGGTTGCTAAAAAACCAAGGACCTCTAATGAGCAGACTAGGGAATATACCAATGTGACAAAAGTATTCAGAATGACGGTGACACACAGACACCATCCTGATACTCAACTAGATCGGGATCAAGAAGACCTGATCATTAACAAGCTGGAACAACCAGTTGATGAGGCTCCTATGGGAGGTTAGAATAAATTTCTGCAGTTCCATCAAACGTTGTTTAGCAAAGAGACCCTGTGGCTGATGAAGCAATCATCAGGACCTGTCTAAAGAGGCAAAATGAAGAATTTAAGCCAGAAGACTGGTTGTTAGAAAATCAGAAGATAGGGGAGGATGCACAAACCCTAGTCTACATGATTGACGAGGTATCATATAAAGCTTTGAGGGCTACTCATTACAATGCATATTAGGAACTTAAAAAGGTATCCATCAAGAGAATCAAAGGCTTCGATGGCTCCAATCAAAATTCTGCATATAGACCTCAAGCAAAGTAAGGCAGCTATGACAGAACTTACTGTTGCTATGAGAAGCAGGGTTTACAAGGGCAAAATAGGAGGTCTATCAGACATTGGTAGAGAGCATACATATAGCTGATCTACCAAAGTCCCAAGGACCTGCATAATAGTCAAATGGCATATTAAAATACTTTTATTCTCTGTGAGCACTTCAAGATTCACAAAGAATTGTTTTGGAAATATACCATTTTCAGACATAATGAATACTTGCTCCCACTTTATAAATGATATGATTTATCATTCATAAAATTGCAGTAGCATTTTGTTCAGTGTGTGTAATAATTTAATTCATCTGTCTATGTATATTGTAAAAAATTAACCTTAGTAAGTTTCACTAAGGTCTTTATTCCATGAGTAAAAGATATATAAATAAACAAACTTTTGGTACTGTATTAAATTATGTAGAAAAATAATATTAATGTTAAGCAACACACATTAACAATTTCTTTTCCACTAACAATCCAACAAATAATAGAACAAAACAAAATACCACGTTAATGGAGATCAGCCATCCTAATACCTATCTTCAAAAAGGGAGAAATCATAGCCAGAAAATTACAAAGGAATTCGTGGACCTTAAGAAGGAATAAGGAATAATCAAAATGATTGAAAATATCTACAGTACTAAAACAACACAATAGCAACTAACTGACCCAACTGAAGCTTTCAATGAAATAAGACAGAGAAGTATTCCCTGAGTCCCCCATTGTTCAACCTGATTATGGATGACACAATAAAAAAAGTAAGAACTAAAAAAGGATATCAAATGAGAGAAAAACAACTTAAAATAATTTGTTATGCATATGACACAATACTACACTCTCAAAGTGAAGATGAATTACAACATAGGCTGCACCAATAATTAATTAATTAATATAACCCCCAGAAACTTGATATGTTAATTTCCCCAAAAAAGAAAATATGCATGGTTACAACAGCAAGTCTGCTAAGGTCCATTTGATCAACTAGGGTATATTTTGACAGATTCATAGCTGGAAACCTACAACACAGAAATTCCTAGCTCACAGTATTAACAGCATAAGTAAACTTTTATTACAGAGTTCTTTCATTGAAAAAAGAAGAATTATTATAAATAGTTGAAGTGTATGCTAAACCCATAAAAAAACCATACTAAACCCATATATGTAAAAGATATATTTCAGTTGGTATAATTTAACATAACTATGTATTATATGGTGAAAATAAATACATATTGATTGTCAGTAATTCGTAAAGTTCTATTTTATTTACTGTTTAGTTTGTGTACTAATAACATTGGCTAGAAGTACATGTGCTTGGTTGTATAATAATTTCCAGCCACTTCTAGTCTGTCAAAAATAACTACTTAACTTCGCAAAAAAATAATTACTACATTCACTAGACAGTTCAAACAGAGAATAGCGAACCAACTATAAGATGTAAATTAGAGCTGGAAGGCTAGATAATAGAACAAGTGATGGAGTTTAAATATCTAGGGCATTACATTATCATCATCATTATTGCATCATTTAGCTATGAACAATCGAAAGAGAAGTGGAAGATCAAGTGAATACAGCAAACAGAGCCACAGGTTGCCTGAATGAAACAATACATAGACATAAAAATATTGGAAATGAAATGAAAGGGATAAGTGAATAACCAGTTCCCAATTTGTAAGACCCATCATTAACTTTGATAGATAATGTTCCATATCACAGTGTTTTTTAGAAAAGCAACCTTCCACTATTGCAACTAGAATGAAAATTATTACCTGATTGACAACAAACAACATCAAGTATGATGCAAAACTCACAAACCCTAAATTATTACAAATTGCAAAAATGAAGGAGAAGATAATGTGTATATACCTAATTGATGAGCTACTAAGAGAAAATGGCCATGAAGTGTTGAGACTACCTCCTTATCACTAGGGATTCAACTCTATTGAATTAATTTGGTAAAGATAGACATTTGGATAGTGCTGTTATAAATATGTGGAAAGAGGCACTAAACCAATGTATATTAGAGAAAAAAATATGGTTAACATTCTACCAATCATAATAGACACAGCTCAGATTCTGGCAGTAAAGAAATCTTAAATTTATGATTGTATACAGTAAAATAAATTGTTTTTTTGTCCAGCTCAAAAGTTTTCTATTTTTCAATTTATTTTAGATCAGCTGTTTTATTTGAATTTTGCTGTTGTGTTAATTTTTGTAGTTTGCTACATTTTTTTTAATTTAGTTTGTTAACATATCTATTGTGAGTTCTTTTTTATGCAAGCTACTTAACTACTCTAACTGGATTTAGAATACCATCTTTTTTGTTTTGTCATTCTGTTTTGTCCTAATTTTAATCCTTTTTCTTCAAGTGCCTGTCTCCACTGCTCTAGTCTTTCCTCCAGTTCTCTCTCAAACTTTCCTACTAATGCAACATCATCTGTGTACATTAAAGACCAAGGATCTCCCCTTAAAGTTAGGTTCACAGAACCCTTGCTGAAGCCTTACTTCCACACAAAATTTGCCAGTTTAACCTGCATTTATTCTAATATTAGTTGTTACCTTCTGATACATCACTTTCACACATTCAGTTAGCACCCCTTTCTCACCTAATGTCTTTGTATTTGGTATTATATATGTCTATGCTAATGTCCACCACAGTGGATCTCTGGTAAATTTGTGCCTTCTCAAGATTAATAGCAAAGAATATAGACGAATTCTTTGTTAATAGATATGATTGCAAGTCTTTATCCATCACTCTAAATTTTTTCATGAACTGTCTTATAATAAAATTGCTGTTGTGCCAACCAAATCCACTTATTGAATTGGGAAAAGCATTGAAATGTAGGTATTTTTACTTACCTTCTTTGGTTTCTTCTTTAAAACAGATAAGTTGATTTCCATATTGTTCTTCTATTTCAGCCTTTAGTGGAAATTCCTTCAAAGCTAAACAATCAAAAGTATAATTTGTACTTTCTAATCTGGATTCTTCCTTAATTTCGTATTTAAAGCTATCCAAAAGAGCATCATCCAATCCATTATTCTCTATTTTTACTTCACAGGTCTCCTCACTGATTTCTTGTTTTATTGCTTCCATTTGGTTAAACTGTAAACCAATGTTTGCCCCAAAACGAATATTTGCGAATATCTTTTTAGTCTTTTTATGGGATAAAATTACTGGCACCTAAAAAAGAAGAAAACATTAAGTTAAATATTTTCATTTTCGTAAATAAATTCAATGATTTATTGATTAATTTTGAAATAACCTGATAAAAACAACAACAAAATACTTTGAAATAAAGAAAAAATAATTAAAGTTTTAATCAAACAAAATATAACCTTAAAATATGAACTTTGACAGTAAATATTGTAATACCACAGTATTTGATATTCTTACCTCACAAATTCACAAACAACAAATAAAACCAATCTCACAGAATGAATGTTCAGAACCAAAAGTCCATAATAAATCTTTATCTATTCTTTAAAATAAAAAAAAATCCAAGCTCTTATGGGAGAAATACACGTAAAACAGATTTGTTTGGAAATGTTTTTAAAATCCCCACCCATTGTGACGTCAGAGCTTAGGTAGTCCATTGTTTTTTATCTTTCATTTGAAATTATTTTTTTTGCATTTTTATTATTTCTCGAATTCGCATTAATTCCTATATTTATAATTAAAAGGATGATATTTATATAGGTATATATTGAATTCAAATTTTATACTTGAAAATCATTGAATATCTATCTGGAATATTAATTAATTACATTATTGAAGTAAGTTTTATTACTGTAACCATCCGGAAGAGATACATATTCAATGATTTTTAGGTATAAATCCGTTTAATTATAAATTATTTAGCCGAAAACGAAACATTGAACAGGATCATGTAAAACTGGGACCTTATAATTTCCAAATAAAAAATGTTGTGAGATACTTAGGATTATATCTAGATCGGAAACTGTTATGGAAAGATTGTATCCATCAAATAACAAAAAAGTCTGAAAACGCTATTAACATACTAAGAGCCTTTTGTTATACAAAATGGGGGCTGACCCAAATATCGCCTTGTTATTTTATAGAACCATGATAAAATCAATCCTGGATTATGGTAGTCATTTGTATGGATCAGCGGCACAAATTCATTTAGACAAAATAGAAACCCAAAAAAACAAAAGTCTAAAAATAGGTATGTCTTGGATATCTCAAGTCAACCCCAATAAATATTATGGAAGCAGAAGCTGTAGAACCACCGTTACAACTAAGAAGGCAACTAATTATTAACAAGTTTATTACAAAAGCATTTGCTAAATCCGCAAGTTATATAATTCCTATCCATGAACTGTCAATTTCAGTACTCACACAGTCTTATTGGCTAAGAAAGAAAACTCCGCTAATTTGTGAAAGTTATACCACTCTTTCCCAACTCAGGTCAGTACTGTACACATCAAAAACCCAACCAATATTTTCAGAACATCCGCATTTCCTTTTTTCTAAAAAAAATTAAGACGTTTCAGATTGACAAGAACGACCACTTCCTCGAAACGGTCAATCAACGATAGCCTGACTATTATCAGATTTACACCAATGGATCAAAACAAAGTCGTACAGGTTCCACTTTTTACGATCACATCTCAAAATATCATTTCAAGAAGAGTTCAGATTACCAGATGAGGCAACGATATATACAACAGGAACGTTTGCAATAAGTGAAGCTTTAAAATATATACTTAGGACGTATAGACTCAAAAGTGTCATATTTACGGATTGTAGAGGTGTCATAGAGAAACTAAAAAATATAAGTGCGGCCAAGAACTTAAGTCATCTAGAAGTAGAAATACTACAGACCAATTACAAAATACTTAGCTCACAACGGGAGGTGCTAATAGTTTGGATCAAAGGGCATTCGGGTATACAAGGAAACAAAATTGCTGATAAGTTTGCAAAATCCGCCTCAGACTTACACAGAGATTCTATTAACCAGTGTATTCCATAAACAGATTTGAATTCCACACTTAAAGTTCAACTTAAGACTAAATGGCAAGAACTATATGACAGCAAACAAATAGGATTAAATTATAAATCATGTCAAGTCCAAATCTCAATAATAAGATGGTTCCACAACCAAAACAACAGGAACTTTATTATTACTTTAAACAGAATAAGAGCAAGTCATGCAATGTCACCAAGCTATAAATGTAAAATTGGTTTAATTGATGATTCCTCATGTTTATGTGGTGAACTTGGAGACTTAACACACATTCTAGTTGGTTGTTCATTAAATAGTCAAAGCACAGATAAATTTTATAATGAAGTGGTTATTAACAAAATTTGCTTACCCATAAATTTAAATTGTATAATTTTCTCTATAAATAAAAGTGTTAGAGTACATAAAGAGCTCAGAGGAACTGAATCACATTTCAACAGAAAGAAGTCCAAAAGATTGTATCTGAGTAGTGAGTTAAGTATTAATAAAGTAAAATGTGTAATGATCAGTGTGAAGAGGAGTTAAAAGTGAAATGCATTACGTTTTGGAGGATTTTTATAAACGAGTATAACATAGGTTTTAAGTCACTTGCCTCCGATACTTGCAGTACGTGCTGCCTTCTCAAAGAACAAATTAAAAGTGCACCAGAACGGTCTGCTGAAAAGGCGCAGCTAATGGTTGAAAAGCGGATTCATTCAAAAAGAGCAAAGGAGTTTTATGAGTACATGAAAATGGATGTTCGTCATTCTGTTAGCTACTACAACTAAACCGCCAATTTCTCTAAAACTAGTGCGCATGTTCGAAATTACTGCAGAAACGGCTGTAGTGCAGTTGAAGGATATCTACAATGGTCCATGGAGATCCTCTATTGTCAGAAGTAAAGTAGCAACAACTATAATAGTTTAATAAAACTCACACTAAGTTATTTGCAAGCTGTGCCAATTTCATCTGTTAAACTGAAAAATTTAAGGAATCTCTTACCGTATTTAGCGTATTTTATGAAGGCATTTTTACGCGACAAAATCTGCAGGGCAATGATGCCTTAAAAATCGATGAAGATGACAACAGTAGTGGTTGTGATGAATCCTAATTATTTTTTGTAACTTAAAATTCAATAAAAACTTAAGTTTATAACATTACTTTTATTTTATTTTTTTTTTCTTTTAAAAACAACATAAGTCCAAGATTTTTGTTTTTTTACCTAAGAAGTAATAGTCAGAAAACCTTTATTTAACTTATATTCGTCAATGTACAATTTAAAAGTTTTTCGAAATATGGTAATAAACTCGAGAGAGCGTTTTTTTCATTTTCTACAAAATCAAAATTTTGGACTTATGTTGTTTCTTAAATAAACGCCTCAATTCTTGTTCAAGAGAGATTGAATTTTTGTTTAACCCTGCTGTCCTGTTCGGGTCTATTTGACCCAAAATAAAAATTATTTCTTATTTTACAAATTATTACGCGGCGTAACGTTTTGGTATTCCGTGACTTTATTACCTAATCTGAGGTCTTTCAATTGCATATGAGATAAAACTTCAACTTCCTGATTTTTTTGATAAAAATAAAATTGTTATCTATGATACGTTCGGGTCAATATGACCCACGTATTTAAACCGTTAAAAATTTCCTGTGTACGTATGTTTAGTTGGCAGTGTTTTATATTTTCTAACAGTGTTTGTCAGTCATGTAAGTTTATAAATAAAAACAAGTTTCTGCAAGCTAGAACTTGTAAAAAATTTGAAGTGTAGCTGGACGATGTCAGGTAGAAGGGCACGTCATGTAGAAGGAAGTGGGGGTGATAGACAAGTAGTAGGACACTGATGATATGTCAAGCGCATTCATGCCATTCATATACATTTAAGTCTATTTTTGCATGTTGATAATGTCGCATCGAAGAACGCTAAACCCTATTCATTCTACAAATTCCCAATCGTCAATAGAACCACGTGTAAGCCAAACAGGGTCGTACTGATGTACGACCTATGTATCATATGATTTTTAAAAATATTTACTTTTGAAACTGTTAGTGTAAGAATTTCTTGAAAATTAATCATTATATCACAATTAAACTAAACTCTAAAAAATAACACGACCAGTAAATAACTTAACAATAACTATAACATAAATATAACACAATATATTAACTTAAAAATCAACACGATACAATTTGAATTTAAAATGATGGCAAGTTGGGATCTGTAACATGAGAATCTGTCTAATAAATTATATTTAATAGCCTCTTGACGAATGAGACGGCAAATATCAACACGTGCTCATGTTTACTGATGGGTATTTGGTAAACGAATAAACTTTAACCGAAAATGAGCTGCGCGAGCTCGCGAACGTGTCAGACAGTGATGAATACATATCAGAAACAGAAAGCCATACAAGTAGTGAGAGTGAAGAAGAAAGTAGTGATGATTCTGTTATTCCATTCTACGTACCACATCCTGTAGAACCTTCTGTAACAGTTCCTTCGAAAGATGGTAATATTCAGTGGTCGCTTGATCCTCCTTATCAACGCGGTCGTTTTTCTACCGCCAATGTTATAAATAATGCTCCAGGAGTTACAAGGTACGGATGTGCACGAATTTTCGATATCAAAAATTCATTTGACGTTCTCTTTTCTGACATAGTTGCAAACCAAATTATTAATATGACAAACATGGAAGGCCAGCGTGTTTTTGGAACCCACTGGAAAGACTTGGATAAAATTGGTTTTCAAGCATACATTGGTCTTTTATTGTTAGCTGGAGTTTTTAAGTCCCATGGTGAATCAACTAAAAGTTTGTGGAATGAAGAAACTGGTCGTAGTATATTTCGAGCAATAATGTCCCTTGAAGTGTTTACAAAAATTTCGCAAGTGATACGTTTTGATAACAAGACTACTAGACAGGATAGGAGACGATTAGATAAACTTGCTGCAATACGTGAAATTTGGGGAAAATGGGTGGAAAATCTACCAAAATTTTTTAACCCTGATGAAAATGTTACTATCGACGAGCAATTAGTAGCCTTTAGAGGTCGCTGTCCCTTCAAACAGTACATTCCAAGCAAGCCAGCGAAATATGGTATACAAATTTGGGCTTTATGTGACACCAAAAGTTCTTATGCTCTAAAATTGCAGATCTATACAGGAAAATAAGCAGGTGCCGCGCCAGAACGAAATCAGGGAATGCGTGTGGTGTGCGACTTGACTAATGCTTTGAAAGGCCACAATATTACTTGCGATAACTTTTTTACATCGTACAATTTAGGTCAACTTCTTCTAAAAAGAAAAAATACAATGCTGGGGACTATAAGAAAAAATAAACCAGAGCTTCCAGCACAAATTGCGAATAAAGAAGTTCATAGTTCGTATTTTTACTTCACGCAAGATACCACTGTTGTTAACTATATTCCTAAAAAAAATAAAAATGTTGTTCTTATGAATACTTTGCATCATGAAAAGGCTATTAGTGACAGAAATGACAAAAAGCCCCAAATTATTTTAGATTATAATTCCAGTAAGGGAGCAGTGGATACTCTAGATCAGCTTGTTGGTACATCTACATGTAAGAGAAAGACAAATCGCTGGCCCATGATTGTTTTTTATAATATGCAGGACATTTCTGCCTACAACGCGTTCGTTTTATGGACATCAATAAATCCCCAATGGAACACCAATAAACTTACAAATCGGCGAATTTTTCTTGAGGAATTGGGAAAAACACTGGTGAAACCACTTATCCTTTCCAGGAAAAATTTACCAAGAACCAAAGACTCACAAGAACTGGTAAAAAGGACACGAGCAGAAGTGAGTAGAGAAGATGGAAATTCTAGTTCGTGTGAACCGTCTATGAACAATCCAACTCCACCTGCTAAACGATCACGCTGTAAATTTTGTTCTAAAAACGATAATAAGACTAATATTTTATGTTGTATATTGTCATAAACATATTTGTAAAACCCATTCTTTTTATTACTGTCCCAGTTGTAAACTGAATTAAATTTTGTAGATATTTGTTATTAGGCTTTTCTGGTTAATGAAAGAAAAAAATACCTTTTGTTTTTGTTAATAAGGTTTAATTTACATTAACAACATCATTTTTGTTTAATTAACCATAATTTTTTGTTAGTAAAGTTTTGTTTAGCACTATTAGCTTATTTTATTTCGATTAAGCAGCGTAAGCCATAGTTGGGTCATATTGACCCGAACAGTACATTTGTGTAGTTGAATCGAACGGGACAGCAGGGTTAAACTAAAAACTACGAAAGATGAAGATATTTTCAGATCAGCAACCGAATTACAACAAAAATGCAAGCAGGATTTGGACGAGTATTTTCCCCAAGAATGTGTTCATTCATTTAAAGCATTTGTTAACGTCTCTTCTCCAATTAAAAATATACACTCCTTTAGAATTGGTACAGGTTTTATACGAAAATAAATTAATATCTTCATTTCCAAACGTTAATTTGCCTGCGTATTTTTTTCTCCATAATGGTCGCAAATGCTCTCTTTCGACACTAAAAAGGGTAAAGACCTACTTTAAAAATGAAATTTCCCAAGAAAATTTGAACTCCTTAGCAGTTTTATCCAGTAACGAGGACCTGCTAAACGAATTAAATATAAATGTTATCGAAAACAATGCTTCAGTAACAGCAAGAAAACAAGCTTTTCAATAGTATTTGATTAACTACCTCTTGTTACCTGTTTGAATGTTATTAGGTAAATTTTTATTTTACTTTTGAAGTTTGCCCTTAAGTTTTTTCTTGTATTTTGTTTGGTATTCATTTAAGTTTGAAACCAAAAAAAGTTGTAATTGTTTTCCTTATTTTAATAAACTTGTATTCAAAATATTTTTTGTTGAATTGAAATATAGTTAAAAAATATTTTTGAGCCTGGGCGCGGCATCCGTTTTAGCACCGGGCGGTAGACTGTGTTAAACCGGCACTGGCCACCTCTCACTTCCAAATGTAGTCGTTTTTCACATATCCGCCAGGTTTATATATAAAACACATTTTTGTGCTGTATTTTGCTTTGGTAACTGGGTAGAAAAAAACTCAACGCATAAAAAATAACAGATGATATATTTCAAATAAAATTAAACCATATAAATATGTTAAAACTACTTACAATACTTTATAAATTAAAAGGATTGAAACTATTGATATAGTAAAGCAGAAATATGTACAAAGTAAACAAAAATTTACACTATTATACCAAAAAGGTATGAAATAAAATATTTTGATCAGTTTAATAAACAAAAAGTTTTTGCAACGAATATAGACTCTTATAGAATGTTACATTTAATGAAGACGATGTCCTTCGTATCAAACGTAAATAAGGTGTGCAAACCACTCAATAAAGGATTAGTCAATTAAACTGCCGTCAATTGGCTTATTGTACACCTTCCATTTATTCATGATAGCCATTCCAGAGTTCTGGAATAAGTATCATGAATACACTCAGCAGTACGTCTAGTGTATTCATATTTTTGGGGTAAACAAAAAATGTTTGATCTGCGAACAAGTTTCCATGAAACAGCCCCATTGTATACAGATGTCTCTTGACTGGCGCATGTTCGAAAAGAAGGTATGGTCGAGTGGTAAAACACTCAACTTTATTCTTATGGACTTGGAATCGAAAACCAGATCGAGTTAATTTTTTTTTAACTTTTTTTATACTAATTTATTTTTATATTGCACTTTTTATACATTGCAAAAAATAAAATTCATAAATAAATAAAAAGAACTTCATAAATATTCAAAATATTGATTTTTTTGGAGAAAACTATTGGAATTAGTATATTTTAATAAACATATTTCTTTTCTTACATAATTTTCATACATTTTCATTAGTACACTTTTGGTTATTGATTTTTTTTTTTCATTTTCAGGCCTTTGATGATGATGGCTTATTATTATAAGGTCCAGGAATAGCATATTAATCAATTGTAAGTGACCAAACTCGATATTTTTATTGATATAATAAAAATCGATTAAAAAATAATATGGAAAAAATTAAAACAAGTTTTCTCGAAATCACTTTTTTATCGCATGGCTGACAGTTAATCTCCGGATTGACTGGTCTGATCTGAGATTTGAATGAATCTTGGTGCGTTTTACTTCATAACATAATCCTACATGCGAATTCACATCAATTAGGCCAAACAATTAAAAAAAAAATAATATTTTGACGTAAGAAAAATGGTCAATTTTGGACACTTTTTTCCAAAGTCCCCCCTTTTTGTTCTCGTATTTTTTTAATAAACGAAGGTGAATTCGCATGTGCAAAACCTTGCTTTTTAAAATGCCGTATTAAGTTTTTTATTCAGGCTTAACAATCCGGAGAATAATCGAGTATAGACCAAGAATATTTTTTTGGTTTTTAATTTGGCGCCCTCTATTAAATGGAAAAAATATGAAGGGCCACTGGAAACGATTCCCCCGATCAGAGTCCATTTTTAGTCGGAATTTAGATATTGACACCATATTTAAGCTTTTTGGGGAAAGAACCCACGCATGGTTTCGTTTGTACAATAACCATCACCGTACAGAAGATAGTAAAGTGGAAGGATATAAGCTAACGAAGAATAACGATCAAGTTCCGACGATCTTCTATCTGTTGTGTCGCAGTTTCCACTAATTTGTTTTTGACATTTTTGAAACTTACAATGTCAAGTGATCTTAGTGATAGTGATAGATCTAAAGAAAATAATAAGTCACGTGAGGTTAAAAACGGAGAAAACCGGCTGTAATGAAAAAATTTCGTGCTACCACTCGCGAGGTCGTGGAAGACTGCAAATGCATTCGTTACAATGTTTTCAAGTCATCCCTTTGAACGAAAGACAACGATTTATTGCTCATTTTAATGAGTTAGGGGACTACAATGTTCAAAACAGATATTTAAAGGGTCTTGTCACGGTTGTACCTGTTGGTAGACGGAGAAGCCGAAATCCTGAAGCTGAAGCAAGTTTTAATCAATCTTCCTATAGTTATAGAGTTCGAGTAAATGTGAGTGGCATGTTACAAGATACTGTTGTTTGCTATAAAGCATTTTTGTCTTTACACGGCATCACTAATCGCCGTGTTCAAACCATAAAAAAAATTTATTTGAATTTGACAATGCTAAAGAAGATGGACGGGCGGTCATAAAAACAGACATAATAAGTTTACCGATGAAATAAGAAGAATGGTAATGAGCTTTATACAGTTCCTGAAAGGAAGGAAATCTCATTATTCTTTGCATAATACTAGTAACATGTATTTACCTTCAGAACATAATATAGCCAAACTTCATCGAATGTATAATGAGTCACACAATAGTAATAAAATAGAGTCCACTATATTTCATGAGATATTTGTGAGTAATTTCAATATATCATTCGGCTACCCACGTACAGATACATGTAGTTCTTGCAACATTTTCAAAGCTTACATTGCAATTACTACGGATAAAATGGCTAACTACACTAATGAAGAAAACAAAAAATCATTGACAACAACACTGCAGACACTAGTGCGTCAGAAGACGATCCATTTACGGAAAAGTAAGCAGTTTTACTCCCCGAAAAAAAAAATATAGAAAAGAATCACGAAAAAACGAGACAATGAAAGCCACAACGGTAGATTACCAAAAAAACCTCCCCACTCCCAACATCTGATGTTTACTATCACCGCCAACTCAACTTCATATCATTTAATATTTATGTTCTGTCAAATGCAACTTCAGTATTGCCCGAAAGGGTGTCGATGATGTTTGTTCGATGTTGGAACACTTTTTTTGCATATTTTGGACTCAAACATACGCCATCTAATAATTTTTTGTGATTCGTGTGGTGGTCAAAACAAAAATTTTACCGTAAATCGATTTCTCCACTACGTAGTGCACAAGTTTAACCGATTCGACCTAGTGAAAATGATATTTCATATTCGTGGACACTTTTACCTAGAATTCGATAAAGACATAAGTCTTGTGAATTCTAAATCTTATACGGAAATACCGGAAGACTGGAGAGAATTATTAAAGAATACTAGCAGTAAACCATCATCATTCAAGGTAATAAACTGTGCGAATGAAGTTAACAATCAGACATGGACCGAATATTTGTTCCATCTTTATATGCCAAAATGTCCTACGGCAACCAGGCCTATCAGGATTCTGAAAATTGAAAAAAAAACACCCACGTTTTGTGTTACATAAAGACCACTATTTTGGCTTATATCTTACAGCCGTGGTAGTTTAGAGTAGGTAAGACTGCTAAGTGGCATGATTTATGGCACCTAACTCAATTCCTGACAAAACCTGAAGCGCATTCCTTCGACCAAGGACTAGTTTCCCATGCCGGTATGAATGAAAGTAGTAATGTGGAATTTGTCGACAATCCACCAAGCAAATAGATCAGAAACCAGCTCCTTAATTAAAAATTTAAAGATCTTAAGCACATATATAATTAGCAAACGATTCTTTTTTTCATTTGCGTAATAAAAAGTCTTATAGTAATAAACTGATAATTAAAGATGTATTTAATTTTCCTAAACCAAAATAAACAATTTAAATTTTAAAATTCGATTTGTACAAAATTTGACTATAATCGTTTTTTCCCGTGGCCCTTTATATGAAAAAAGGAGGACACATTTTTTTGTTAAGTCCAAGACTTAAAACAACTTTTGCAAAAAATCAATTTTGTAATATAATAAAGGAGTCGAGAAAAAAAGTTGAAATTATGTCTTTTTTGCACACCAAAAGTGTACTAGTACCTTAATCTCACTAAAGCAGAACTTTTATGATCTATAATTATTAATAACTTATAAATATTACAAGAAGTTTGCATGTATTTAGTGGATTTTGTAAATATATAAAATAATTTATATACGCTAAGCAAATATTTTTTTATTTAATTAACAAATAATTAAAAAAAATAAAATATTTATAAAGAAATAACAAAATTACTTGATGGGTATGTCGATCCCACAAATAAAAACTACATACAAACTGCACCAAGACTTTGATTGTCAACGCTTCTAGTAACTGGGTTACAAACCTTCTTGTTTACATTTAAACCGAAAGACACTTTTTTCTTAATGTTTAGAGTTCTATAAGTGTCTATATTCTTTGGTTTTATGTTAACCTTTTTGACGTTTATTAAGTTCAAAATTATCTTTACAATCGTTGTTTGTTAATATAACAATTAAACATGGGATAATGTTTTGCTTTCTATTCAAGTCGCACTTTAAAAATAACTTGATAAAATCAACAATGAAGTGAATCTGTTGTGAAACAAATGCTTACTGAAATATTGTATATTGCATAACTAAAAGTAAACATGAGATCGTAATCTGCAGCACACTAAAGGAAATTAAGACCGTTAATTCTTGAAAAGAGGCAACTGTGACACTCTATAATATCTACCATTTCATAGACCCAGAGCTAGTCGAGAGTTAGAAAATTTGTGTAAAGTATTTTCAGTAATGTCTTAACCCAAAATAGATCTTACTGGTAATTGGTGGTACTTTATCAAATCTCAAACTTCTAAGTTGTATTTTTTTGTTGAAAAATGACCTATAACATCTATGATGCCCTGAAAAATGAAGATGACCAAACCACCAACTACGAGATCTTCGATACTTTATCATTTAATTTCATTTCATTAATTTCGAATTATTCAATTTAGTATTGAATAAAGTAGGAAATAATAAGCCAGATCATTTCAATCGGGCCTACAATTTCTCTAGGCGGTTTCAATACAGTGTCCTATTTATAGACCACTGAAAATTTTTTTTCAACGTTAAAATTTGTTTAAATTTAAAGAAAACTTGCCACAGATACCTCAGGCTGCAGTTAACTGAATTATAATTTTTGTACTATTATATTTTCAACATTATATTTACACATTTAATAATAAAAGTTGCATATCAGCACTTTTTTACAGTTTACTGGATTATTCTTGTTGATTAATGTTTATTATCAACTATATTCATGAATAAATCTCGGAAATATAAATTGTTGAATCGTTGTTATAAGTTTTATTTTACTGATCTATAAATATGACACTGGTACTAAGCGTTATCAAAATGTGCAGCATTTCAGTTATCAAAGTGTGCAAATGAAATGATTTTGTAATAATATTAACATAACACATTGTTATTGAGATTTTTTTGGAAATAGCAGATACTGTTATAAATTTGACTTTTATACTGGCAAAACAATCGCGAATATTTCAACTTTACTAACAACTATATTAACTCGGGAGTTTATTAATTGATATTTTTAAATAATACACATTCAACATACAATAACTCTTCATTGTCCACATACCATATTTGCATGTTATTGTATAATTTCTCTTCCACATACCATCATTTGCTACTATATATTGTCATACTAGCTGATGGCAATATTCCTTTGTAGTAGAGTAAATGAATCGTCAATGGTGCTATGGCCCTATTCCACCTTCTTAAGTCTATTTTGATAGTCAGCTGTATCCACTGTCAACTGTTTCCAGTTTGCTGTACCTATTTTTTCAGCACCTCGTCTACACCATCTTCTCATCTAAGTTTTGGCCTAACTCTCCATCTACTTTCTACTAGCAGTGCCATAAGGATACTTTAGGATGGTTAATCTTGTCTTATATGTTGTCTATCATGTCTTTACCACCCGATATATGTTTGTATTTGTGGTATATCTCATAGTAGTGCCTCCTTGTACAGATGCCACTGAATATTCCTCTCAGGCTTCTGCTTTCACTTATGAGCAAAGGTCTTCATCTGTCTTGGAGATGGTTTCTGATCCATATGTCAGCACTGGCAGTATAAGGGTTTCATATATTGTTATTTTTGTTTTCTGGCTTAAATTTCTACTTTTCATGTGTCTACACAGCTCAAAATAGCACTTGCTAGAACTATTTTTCATTTGATTTCTTTCATTATGGAGTTGTTGTTGATCATCCAGGAGCCTAAGTATGTGAATTTGTTCACCACTTCAAACCTAGAGTTATCAACAGTGAATTGGTGACCAATGTTTCTGGCTCTGTTGGGTGTTGATTTCATAATTTTTGTTTGTTTACATTAAACTAATAGAATCCTCAAATTGTATATTCTTATTATAAAAAATGCATCTATCTGCCTGAAATTAGATTTTTTTACAATTCTAATAATGAAAAATGGTTAAGTTAACTAGTAGATTTAGTAGGTTCAGATTGATGTGAGTCTGAACCATAAAGGTAAAATTTGTTAAATTAAAGTAAGAATAATATTGGAACATCCATTCTATTCATCAGATGTGCAATTCTGATTTTTATCTATTGTGAAACCCTAAACCAAAAAATTTCTAAGTAAACACATTTTTCATCCAATGAAGAAATTATTGCAGCCATAGGTTGATATTTTAAAAGCCTTCTGAATAACTGGGAGATGGCCATTTTTTTTTACCCTTAACTTGTGTTCCTTTCTGCTCCAATAACTTTTCAACCATCCTAATACTTGAATAAAAAAACAGATTTGTGGAGCACACAATTTGTGTTACGTTTTATTAATTTATCAATTAAGTTTGATCAATTGTATCTAAATGTGTTATCATTTACTTATATGGAATTATGTTTCACTTAATTCCATATTTTGTATAGTAGATACTGAAAATATTAATTGAATTCTAAAAAAAAATATGCACATTCAGTGTTGATACAGGGCGGGTCTTAGTTTCTTTCTGAAAGTAAATTGGTTATAAAATGAAATGAGTTTCTTAACTTTGTGTCAAATAATCAAAATGGAAGTCTGCTTGTAAGTTTAAAGATATCACATGAAGTTTGTTTCTATAAAAAGACTAATTCCCTAATTTTGTTTAAAAACAGTTAACAGCTTCGACTAATACACTTCTTTAACTATTCAGTTAAATATTATCGAAAAAAGTGTGATTAATCTGCTATATAATTACCTTTAATATGTGCATCACATTCCAGTTTCTAAAATATATTTCATTACCAATTTTAATTCCTTGATCTCCAAATGTGTTATAAGATACATAAAGCATTCATTTTGATACATCTGAAAGCAAAAAACCTTTCTGCTTAACTATACAAGATATTAAAACCTATCTAGATAGAATGCTGGCTAGGTGTAAGACCGGCACTGTGTTCAGGGCTATGCTTTTGCTTCTTCCGCTTCTTCTCCTTTTTCCGCTTTCTCTTTTCTTCATCATGCCTCTTCTGCTTTTTATGTTTCTTCTCGTGAGTTTCACTATTTGTGTCAGATACAGCTGTTTCTTGACTAGGTAGGCCTGTTTCCTTGTGTTTATTATGTTTTTTATGCTTGTTTTTGTGTTTCTTTATGGGGGCTGCATTGGCATAACGATATTGTTCAGGAAGCTAAAAAAATATGCAATTATCTTTTTCTGTACAAAATGAAGGATATTTCTGTTACAATTATAAAAAATGTGTTAAAAAGAAAACAAAACTCCGTGTAACTGATTCTTGTCAGTCTAATAGAAGGAAGACCAAATTACTGATAGTATTTAAAAAGAGGTAGGACAGAGGATAAGTCTGTCATGTCGCAGAACTAAATAATCCAGCACTTCACTAAACTGATACATCCAAAAATCCGTAATCTTCTCCCCATGCCTCCCATGCTCCTTCCTGCACCCCATACCAGATATGCGCTCCATTGCATCAAAGAGCTCAAAACTTATCAAGAGCATTTGCATACATATTTACCTGCTTTTTTAAGTGAGAATATTATAGTTAAAAATGTCAAGTAAAAGGAAACACTATACTCTAGCTTTGAAAGATGAAATGGACATTTTAAAGAAGTAAGATAGTGGATAAAACATGTGCAAATTGGCAAAAGACTATGGATTGAGTTGAATGAGCTACTATATATGATCTTAACAAAAAAACAAAAGATAAAAGACCACATGAAGATGATGGAATCTCGACCAGAAAGTGTAAAACATTAAAAGTTGGTGTATGACCAAAGATGGAAAATGCTCTCTACATGTGGTTCATGCAAGAGTGTCCAAAACACATTCCTGTATCTGGAGAAATTCTAAAAGCTAAAGCAATCAAATTTTATTATATTTAAAGACAAAGTAGAAGAACTGGGTCTTCTTCCTGACCAAATCTATACTGCAGACAAGAGACAGTTTGAGAGACTTGCCCAATAAAACATTTTTTTTGTATCCTCTAAAGAAGCGAGCACATTAGGTGATAAAGTTAGTAAAGAGATATGCTGTGTTCAAATACTACTAGAGCACACAAATTGGATTTGTTAGTGATTGATAAAGCTAAAAATCTTAGAACTCTCAAAAACATTTATTTGCCAGTTTGCAACAAATTTACATAAAGGCTGGGTCACGATAGAGGTATTTAGTGAATGGTTCCATACTTTATTCATATGTGTATTAATGTGCCTGCTATGGCCTACAATAAATGATGTATCACAAGAAACAGGTTTTAAAATCAGCATCATATTGCTGATTGGTTTCAAAATTTTTAGGAAAAAGGATTAAGTAAAAGTGAAGATTTAAATTCTTGGTTTGAAGGGATCAAAGAAACAGCAAATTATGACAGATGAAAAATGTGAAACAGTATACCAAAAAGAAAGACTAGTAGAAATATTCTACAGACATTTTTGTTTAAAAATATTTTTTCCTTAGTGATAATAAAAGCCCTTTATCATTGATTTTGATGCAAAAATTACTGTAAAATACTAATATTTCTATTTGAACAATCTCTAAAAAAAAGTATTGTTTGAATATTTAAAGAATTAGGTGAACAGTTAGAGCAGAAAAATTTGATGTGTAGAGAAGTAACATATAAATTAATCATTCTTACAGGTCCAGGATGAAGTCGAAATCCATCTAATTGGATATTGGAAAGTGGAAGAAGTTCCTTGCCACCTACTGGTGGTTTTTCAATAACAGATCTTAAGGAACTATTGTCTTGTTGTCCTGGGGAATCTATGACACCAGGTAAAGTAGGTAAAAATGAAGATAACTGCTCTTTCAACTTTTTACCACTGAATTTGCTATAGGAATGTTCCAAGCCATAATATGTCATCAAATTTGTGGCTCCTGTTAGCTCCGATTCTCCTATAACCAAATTTAAAATTGAGTTAATTTAATAATTTCAAACAGTGTTAAAATAGTGTGTTTATTATTTATTAATGCAAAATTAACTGATGTTAACAAATTTACACCACCAACTGTTGCTACAAAATCAACTGACATACTTAATTACACCTAAAAAACTTTAAGTTGTGAAATAACTCTTTCATATATATATTAATAATATTTATCATTTTTGACATACCGGGTGGTTCTTTCATTAAATAGAAAGGTCCACTAGGGACTATGGAGGGATTCTTTCCTAGCAAAATTGTTGTTTTTAATGTTCCCGAAGAATCTTGACGTGATACGACGGGGGACCTGGCCCCTCTTGGCGACGATTTTGGAGAATATTGTTCAACTTTCCGAAACTGATCTCCCATCATCTTTCACTTCATTGTTTTATCAAAAAGTTGCAGACAAAATTTGGAAGCCATAAATGACAACTTCAAGTATGACAAATGACAGCGACAGCCTTCAGATTCAGCTTGATAAACGAATTATTCCCAGTACTACCAAAATTGTATTAACAAATTATTGAAGCTATTGGAATAACCCCGACAAACTTTCTTAGCCGTACATAAATTTATTTTATTTTTTATCATTTTTAATCCAAAATTAAAATTTAATTATTGTCCAGTTCAAATAAGTTTGACTTTTTATTTAACTATCCATTTATTTTTTTTATCATAAAATGACAACATAATTAGTGAATACAAAATTTTGTTGTCATTAGTTTTTTCTTCTTCAGCTCGGAAAAGGGATGCAGAGGATCTGTTAAACCATTTATTAAGGTTTTTAAACCATGACGTTCTTCTTCAACCTGGCCGTTATCTTCCCTCTCTTGCCTTGCATTATTAAATGAAGTATATTAGATCCCTTATGCCTTAAAAGAAAAACGTTTAAATCAGTGTGTTTTGCCAGTGTTAACTTACGGTGCGGAAACGTTGACCATGACAAGGAGAACAGTTCAAAAGATCCGTGTGTGTCAAAGGGCGATGGAGCGGGCTATGTTGGGCGCTTCAGTACGAGACAAGATCCCAAATCGCCAGCTACGACAAAGAACAGGAGTGGCTGATGCAGTAGAGAGAGTAGCAACACTAAAATGGAACTGGGCAGGTCACGTGGCTCGAATGACAAATAATAGATGGATAAAGCGGATACTGGAATGGAGACCAAGAGATGATGCCTACCGAAGCTGAGGTCGTCCACCAACACGTTGGACTGACGATCTAAAACGTTGTCATAGGAATTGGATGCAAGAGGCACAAGATCGAAATAGATTGAAAATTATGAGGCAGATCTATGTCCAGCAGTAGATAAGCGAAGATTGAATGATGATGATGATTAGATCCCTCTGGGTTACTCATAACATTGCCAAAATATTCCAGTTTCCGATTTTTTAATTCTGACCACTTTTCCCATCTGCTACAAAACAATCTCGTTAGGAAACTCTATCTACCCAACTTATTTGTAGGCTTCTCTAATACACCCATATTCCAATTCTGGCCTTCTCTATATGTATTCTAATTTATTTGTTCGTGTCTCAGTTCACATTTAGATTACAAACAAGGTGAGTATTGGTTCCCTCCAGTTGTCCATAAGCTTTTATCACTTCTGGTGGTATTGGCGTTTTACTGACAACCATCATCTTTAAGTTGAAGTTCTTCGTAACAATTTGCAATTAACGCAGTGTCATCCCCGTACCTCAAATTAATTTTGATACCACATTGAACAGTATCCAATGCTTATTGAAAACGAACTCCGAATAGATGTTAAATATAGGTGGGGACAAATGCAGCCCTGTATTACTCCTCTTCATATTTAAAGCTCTTCAGAATTATTCCTGTCAATCCTGATGTTTGCATGTTGATGCCAATAACGATTTTTAATCATACGTAGGTCTTTATCATCAATACCTACCCACTGAAGAATGGCTATCATTTCAGTATATTTTACTCGATCAAAGGCCTTCTTAAAGTCAATAAAACGCATAAACTAGATGCTAGTTAGTTATGCAAATCCAGAGAGGCGTTATAGCCCAAACAATCAAAAAATTTCGGGACCCAAAAAATATGCAAAACATTTTACCAGTTTTACCCCCTGGCATCACCCATCCAGTTAGGGGGGAAAATGTACCTGAGATAATTTTGAATAATAATGTTAATTGGCACTTTTTCTGTAGAATGAACCATTCTCTTAGACCCAAAGCTTAAAGCGACTGGTGATTTTCAATGTCAGGTACACTTCCCGTCATATAAAACTGGTACACTTTTTTTCCCAATGTAAACCTGGGTTCAGACTGGATACAATGGTTTGTGAATTAATTCGTTGTTGCCATCACAGATAACGGAATTGCACTAAATCTAAATAAAAAAAAAATAACGTTTAAAAATGTATAAAATTTTTAGATAGGTATTATTTTTATCATTAACAACAAAAAAACGTATTTAATAAATTTAATAACCAGAGATAGGGTTCAGCTAATATCCAAAATGTTTAAAGGATCTTTAAACCTAGATTATTGGCACAGGGAACATTGGAATGCATCTAATGTAATTTTTTACTTTAATTACCTACCGAACACGAACTGTCTTTTGTGTCAATAAGTTTAGTAACAGGCCAACTACCAAGATTAATTTATTATTTATTACATGAACGATAACATTAACAAAAACTAACATTATACTTTATCCTACGTAGATTATAAACTATAAATTATTCTGGGCCAAAAAACGCTTTTCAAAACGTGACAGTTACAATCCAATACCTCACTATAATGTTTTATTATAATAACTTATGTTAAGTTATGTTAACTTAAGTTATGTCTAGATTGATTTTATCTATCACTATATTTGAATTGAAATATTTTCATAAATTATAATAAAACACAAATCAATGTATGGGTACTTAATTGAGATGATGAAAAATTTCAAAATTAATATGAGAATTTTTTAGGATGCATGTTTAAACAAATTTAATGTGACTGACGGATCGAGAATGCTCGATGTTTTAGTTTTTAGAATATTCAAAACTGACGGTCTGTCACACAGCCCTGCTTTTAGCTGGTTTCATATAATATTTTCGTTCAACTGGCAACAGTGCCCTAGAAATTAGAATGACACATGTGACAAAAACAACTTACACAACTTGAAAAACACGATTTTCGGTTATAAGAGTTGTACCAATTTTTTATGACGCGAACGGTACGCGCGCGAAATCAATTTTAAATAAAATTTGTATTAACTCAGCTGTAAAAATTCGATATCTTTTGATAAAAGTGTCCCATCAAAAAATATCAGAATTCATTTTAAAGGTGAAGAGAGCAGCTTCCATATGCAATTGTTGTATTTTGCCTCAAATGAAGTCAATTTCTATAAAGGTGTTAAATAAATAAACTTTTAACGATTTTTAGCATTTTTTATGATTCTCATGAGATCTATAAAATTTATCACTTCGTTTGAGCAGTCACTACGAAATATTCATTGTTATAGTCTGATCTTTAAAACATATAGCCTGAAATTTGGATTTTGAGTTTTGGCAACAAATGTGAGGCATTTGAAATATGCCTAAAAACGCTAAATTTAAACTTTCAAACTATAACATAAAATTTCAAAATTAAAATTGAAATTTTATGTTATAGGTTTTGAAGATTGGGCTCCAGCAATGAAAATTTCATAGCGGCCGGTCAATGAAAGTGATAAATTTTATTGATGTTATGAGAATCGTAAAAAATGGCCACAACTGCGCAACGCTTATTTATTTAACAGATTTTTAGAATCTGACTTAATTTGAGGCAAAATTCACAAATGTAATTAGAAAGCTGTACTTTTCACCTTTAAAACGCATTTTGATTTTTGTCAATAAGGCACTCTGATCAAAAGATATCGAATTTTTATCGTCGAGTTGATACAAATGTTATTTAAAAAATTGATTTCGTGCACGTAACTGACATTCCAAATCGCCGGTCGCTTTGAGCGTTGTTTTTGAGAGAACGGTTCATTCTATAGAAAAGTGCTAATAAATATTTTTGTTCAAAATTATCTCAACTACATTTCTTGTTTGAAATATTTTTCATATTCATTCTCAGACAGTCTCAACAAAAATTCAGCTTTTTCGTATGATTCTTTAGCGGTTCAATGGCATTTTCCTCTATGACGACTGGATTAATAGGTAGGTATCATGTAGGTATGTAAAATGTAATTTTCATTAAAATCAATTGTGGTTAATTCTATACAAATATAATATAACTTAAACCTGCCATAAGAAAACAGTTTCAGAATCTCCTTAGGTAATATTAATATAATATTAGATAATAATAAATAGTTTTTTAATTTTCTTTACTTTCTCTCTCTCTCTCTCTCTCTCTCCCTTTGCAATTACATTTGCTACGCCTATGAAACGGTATTTGAAATTTATGATCCACAGTAAATTTTCCTGCTGCTGAATGCGTCATATGATTTTGGAAAGTACCAACCTCACAAGTCTAAAGTTGTGAATGATATCAAAATAAAAACAAAAAAATACAAGAATCATTTTCAGTTCAGTTTAGTTATTACAAAACCGCGGTGGTCAGCGTAATTAACAGGTTCTTTGCGTTCTTTACTTTGCTGAGTGAGTCATTTCTTATCTCTTCTATTGTGTTTCGGGTAGTGTGAATTAACTTATTTTTTTATACAACAAATTCATTCCTTGTTCTTGTGTAGTTTTATTAACAGGAAAAGGTAAGGATCTATTTTTAGTAATCAATAAATATGCTCATCAATCACTTCTCAAATAGAAAAATGTCGCTGTACCCGAGTTTAGAAGATATGAAAATGGACCAAATGGCCAATGCCCAATACACCCAAATGCAAAGGAGTATTGCAGCCTCACAAGCCACTGCTCCACCACCTTACACATATCCTGGATTTGATTCTATGCCTGTCCCTGCAATGGGAGCCGACAATAAACAACTTTACCCTTCATTAGGGGAATTTATGGGGCTAGAATTAAGTGAAGCTGTAATTGCAGAGAACATGCCAGAATATTCCCAAGTGGTTATCTATCAACAGGTATGTATAAATGTTTTTGAAGTCTTGTGCAATCTTTCCAAACTATTTTTATAAAGGATTTCAATTGATTGAATATATTTTTAGTATGTTTAATGAGTAAAGCTATTAATGTATTTAGTGTGTGTGTGTGCTTTCACACAATTAATATATTTTGATAGGCAATTAAATTCATTTGATTACTTGACCTTCAGGTCATTGATGTTTTTATTATACCTATCATTGTGTCTAGATGAATGAAAAAATAAAATTATTTCTTTTTTGGCATGTTTTAAAGTAAATATATAAAATAAAGTTATATTTTTAGAATTCAATTTTGATAACCTGGTAATAATTCATTTGAAATTTTAATTTGAATATGTTGATTATGTTTTTTGGTACTAAGTAGTGTAGTAAGATAGAACAATATCTAGGGAGAAATTTATTTCAATGAATTCTGCTTCACTTACTGATGATTGTATAATGATTTTTATTCTTTGATATGCTAGTTATTATCTTTAATTACATAGTTAAAGGCTACTTAGAGTTGTGAGTTACAGTGCTACTTAATTGGGATTTTTCCTATAAACATTTTTCACTGAGATCAATTATCATAAGTTTTCGCTACTTGTGTTTGAGATAATAATATATTATTTTTTGGTTTGCTGTGGTCTGAATTTATGTCTTTTGATCATTTTATGTATGACTGCAGTGGACAGTATCGAAGCCGATGGAGCGACTTATTTTGAAAATTCCACATATTGCGCAGCTATGTTTGTTATTTTCTACCAAATCCATTTTTATCTTTTATTACACCTTGCAGTATGAACTTTGGTATTAAATATTTTAAATGTCTCAACAAATCTCCATATATAATATATTTTCAGCTTTATGTATTTGAAAGTTATCCCTGTGTCTGCACTTCTCAATACCTCTTTGGAATTTTGTGTAACCTTCACAGCATCCGCATGTTATAATCCATAATATGGTTTAACCCTATTTATATTTAGCTGTATATATTTATTATCTCATATTCATAAGTTAGTATGTTAGCATGTTTTGTGGCTCCGTTACTTTTAGCAAAAATTTTACCTACAACAATCTGAATTTTAACATCATTGTCAGTCTCATTTGCTATTAATGTTTATGCCTAGATATTTCTACTGCAAAAAGGGTTTTACTTTTTATTTGGTTTTTTTGTTTATATACTTATTTATGTCATCCATACCACCATTATTTGGTGTCCATACTGTTACCCAATGTCATTTGTCCAATTCAATAGATCTTGCATTTTCTGGAGATGACAATAATGTCTATATCATAGACATAACATAGGGTATTAATGGGCATACTGTTGACCTCTATATAACCTGTATTAGTTTATAAGTGGCACTTTTTTGTTTGGCTAAAATTTTACAGGTGGCTTACTTGGTCTCGATCTGGTGGGCAGATAGCCATACTTTTAGTTGAAAATTCTGAGGGTGGTGTTTGTACTCTCAGGATGGTATCAAATTCTGTTTTTTTTAAGTGTTTATGTATTATGTGTTTGTGTAATTATTTTAGATGATATGTCTCTGACCTATTAATCCATTAATGTTGGTATATACTTGTTGCTGACTTTTTCTTTTAGTATTGGTAACCAGAGCCTGCTACATTTTGTTGATGGGTTTGCTATACATTTTTCTTCATTAAGTAAGATGAGGGCTGCTTCTTTGCCTTTTTTCTCTTTTTTTTGCTGTCTTTCTTTCATGAATATTAATGTATCTTTCCATTGTAGTATGTGCTCATTTTCCCAGGTATGTTTGCATATCTGTGATTTGTTGAAGTCTGATGTTTTTGATATATGCTTCATCCTCCTTTATCTTGACACTTAGTACCTAGTAGTCTTGTGGTTTATCCCACATAAAAATTGTTGCATTCCCAAGGTATTTTATATGAGCCCTAACAACTATATAATGAGACAAACTAAAATACACACCAAATTCAGATAGTTGACAGTTTATTTTTTTAATCATATTTTATAATGTATGTAATTAGTCAATTACTAATAATATAGGTTCAATCAGCTACATAAAACATAATATACTTACTCTAACAGAACTAATTAATAATGTTTATTTTGTTAACAACTAAATATTGGGACATAGAATGAAAATCTATTTTTAAAACAGAGTAGCATGGCCCTTTTATTTTTTTGTCACCCAAATTCGGTTAAGCATTTACTCAACTAAGGATCGGCACTGTCCAGAGGTAAGTCTAGTCTAGAGGTCTAAGTGTTGAGGGTTATTTGTTAGTGTCTAGTTCATTTTATTCTATAGCGTTTCAATGACATTTAGGCTAGGACTATTAGAAGACTAAGAAAGGACATTTATCTTGTGGTTTCCAAACCAGTTTTTTATAGTTCTAGAGGTATGACGGATCATTTCATCCTTCTGAAAAATATAATCCTTACCAGCATTTAATTTCACAATACTTGGTAGTAGGCTAATGATAATTCATCTAGACAATTTTACGGTCCGTTTCAAACAGTCTTTTTGAAAGGCCTCATGCTTAGTGTAAATAATTTGTGGTTATCATCAAGACATATGTCGAATTTTTATTGTTTGCTAAAAATCTTTCAGGAACAATCTTCTACTTACCAAGAAAGTTTAGATTTTGCCCAAATGAGCCTGGCTTCCTTTTGTCTTACTGTTAACAGTGGCTTTTCCTTTGTCTAGAAGAAAATATGTTAAAGTATATTAAACTACGAAATTGTTACCTGTAATTCAACCCTATAAAACTTTAATCCATATTTATGTTTCCACTTGGGACAGCATTCTCTTGATAGATTTAATCCAGTCTCATGATTTGATTCAGCTGTAACTTGCCTTAGAGTATATCTCTATAGGAATATTCTCCGATTCCTATCAGAAACTAGTTTTGGACAACCTGGACTTTTATCTTTTTTATCTAAGATACTTCACATTTTCTCATAATGCTTACATATCTTCCACACTGAAGTTTTAGGAATATCAATTTCATCAGTCACTTCAAGGATCGTTTTATTGTGGCAATAATTTTTAATCACCAACTCACGAATTTTTTAATTTGTAGAGACACCAGGCACAATTTTATTGAAATAATACAGGGATTCACTCAATTTGACAAGAAAATAATTATAGAATATAGTTTGTTAGAGTTTATACAGTGTCCAGCTGCATTGTTTTCGTAGCTTAATTGTCTGATCTTGTGTGGTTTTTAGTAGTTACTTTATACTGCCCATTATTTAGTTGTCAGTCATATTTACACATTTTGACGATCCTTATAAAATTAGTAGGTTATATCATTTAAAATATTGCTTATTTAGTATTATCATAACTATTAAAAAAAAATAATAAATTAACAGTCAAATGGCTGAATTTGTTACATATTTTAATTTGTCCTATTAGAATATAGTTGTTAGGGCTCATAGATGCAATTCTTTGATCTCTCCTGTATGTTGTTTGATTTGGTTTTGTACAGAATAGATCTGTGTGTTGGTTGTTTTGAATGTTATGATGTATTTATTTTCTATCCTTTTTTAAATTTTCTGATATGCCCTTTACATATGGTATAGTTGTTGTCTTCAAATCCGTTTTTGTGAGCATTTCTGGATTGCTTATGGTGTTAAATTGTTTCCTTTCCTTTATCTACTGCAATTTCTTGTTTATAAATGAAAATGACAATGGATAATCATTTCTTGATAAAACCTTTGTTAGTTGGTTCGTTCTTACTGTAATGCATTTTCAGTAGAGCAGGCTTTATCATATATAGTAATTTGATTTTTTATATTTCATATACACTGGAGTGAAAATTATCCAGATACTAAGATTTTTCCTAAAAACTGGCATTTAAAAAAGTATAAGATTTCATAATTGCATATTTAATAATAAACAAAATTTAAAAGTAAAATTTATTACAAATCAAGAATTTAACAAAGAAAAAAAATATTCAAAAAATTAGAAAATCAGATTATCCCAGCGAATTCCTAAGAGATTTGCTCCCATTCATCACAAACTGCTTGCTCCTAGTCATTAATGATTTGAAACAAACACTGGTTACGTCGAATAGGCCATCTCAGAGTATCCTATGCATGCTCTATTGGATTTAAGTCTGGACCCATTGGGGGCCATGGTAATAAAGGAATCCCAATTTCATCCAAGTAATCACATGTTATGGCAATGTGCGGACGAGCATTATATTACATCAGACGAAAGTTTTCTTGAGCAAATGGGGTAAATGGCGCTACATGGTCTTTCAAACTATGTTTAATATACCTTTCAGTGTTTAAATTGCCCACTAGAACTGTAACAAGGTCTGTATGAGCCTCCAGTAAAGTGCCTATCACACAATTGTACCACTGCCACCAAATTGAACTGTGGGAGTAAAACAACGTTATACCCCGTTAAACAACACCCCAATTAAGATGATCGCGAGCAATGTGTAAACGTTGCCTCCGATGATATGCCGTTAATAAAGGTCCCGTGACAGGAATAAACGGAAACTGTGTTTCTATAGACATTTGAACAAGTAGGTACTGGTGCTTATAATATGCGATCATGTAACATTTGAAATCTAATAAAGCGATTTTCAACCTGACTTGTGATTCTTCATCTACCTTGACCTGACCTCCTGGTGTATTGTCCTGTTTCCCGAAATATTTGTATTGCATCAAACATTGCACTTCGAGAAATTCTTAAGCATTCACGAGGTAACGAATGCTCCGCCCATCATCCTGTAAAGCAACAGCTTATGTTACTTCTTCTAGTGTTATAACTTTTTTATTGCAATTTTTGAAAAGGTCAAAGCCAAAAACAATACTAAAGCTAAATATGTAAACACTTAAAATAGCAACAAAAACTTAAAATAACGCTGGTTAATTTAAGACACTCTTTCAAAAAAAAAAAAAAAATTGTGTAGAACTGTTTCTGTTCGCAAAAATCATCTAAATACAAAAAAAAAGGTTATCGCTAATAAGGCTTAAACTAGATTTCAAAGAAAATAAGATTTTATATAAAAACTTACATAAAGAATATAAAAAAAACCTATTAAAAAAAATAATAAAAATCTGGTGTCTGATTAATTATGCACTCCAGTGTAGTTTAGTGGGTTGGTTTTCTGTGGTTCCGTATCCTGTATCCTCCTCCTTTGTGATTAACACATTCAGAAATAATGGTAGTGAGTTATTATTTTCTTTTTCCATGGTGAATTTGATTGATTCTTCTTTACTGTTAATGTTCATCAGAAATTGATTTAGTACTTCCGATCCATGAGGCCAAATGGAGAGCATATCATACTATCTCCACCATACTCTTACGATGATGCCGGAACAACAACAGCATTCCCAAAGATTTCTCTTTTACCTATTTAAAGAAAGCTGTTCTTACTTATGCAATGTAATAAGAAATTTATGAATGTTGGTTTCAGTCGTTATTTATTTTATTTACGAGATCATGACAGTACCAAAGAATACATTGCAAGAATCTTTAGGGGTCTTTTCCTTCGCGTAGGGTTCCTTTGTTCAATTTGTTCTCATATCCGTTGCTTCATTCTAATATGAAGCTCTTAGTCGTAAGTTGTAAGACTTCTTTTTCATACGGGAAACACCTAATATGTTGAATCTAAATGTAATTAATACAAAGTAATTAATAATGTAAAATTAACACAAAGACAATGTTGATAATTATGAACGTACACATTATTTTCAATAAAAAATATACTGTGATGACGTAACTATCACTGTCAGCGAAAACTATATTCGTTAACTCACTTATTCATTTTTACATTGTATAAAAGCGTATAAAAGGCATGAAAATGTAATAGTATACTTCACGAACAAAATACCGTGGTATTTTTGCAGCCCGACAATTTTTACATTTTACAGTTATTCATGACCATGCAATTGATCTTCATATTTCATATAAATGTGTTGTGTCTGTCCGGCAAACTTGTTATGTCGAGAATTCTCAGAAAAACTCATGGATTTGACTCATACACACTGAAAAAATATTTTGTTGTCTATACACTGTTCTGTTATTTGATGTGTCAGATCTGCTGAATAGGCCAAAATTATGATTGTTTTTAAATCCACTACCTACCGACTGATTTCTGCAGAATCAATAAAAATATTTAAAATAAAGTGGGCCCCTTTCGGACATTTTAAGGGAATATTCGTTGTCGGACGCCTTGAAGTCAAAGATTTCACGCAAATCTTACATTCTTGTCACACAAAAAAGACCACATAAAAACCTATATGCGTTGATAAAAGAGGTAATTGCCGGATAAAATGTGGAATCAAGTCAATAGTGGGACATAACATTTAATTTCTTTTACAATTTGACCCGGTCAAATGCCTTCTTAAGGTCAAAATGTGTATGAAAATTGGTTTCAAAATTCTCTTTCCACAAATATTCCTGAAAATAGTGTAATCATCATGGATAACGCAAGCTACCACAGTCGTCAGCTACAAAAAGCGCCAAACAGATCAAGTAGTAAACCTGAAATTCATGAGTATTTTTTAAACAATATTTTTTTTGAAACTAGTTATAGCAAAGAACAACTTCTAGAAGTGTTAAATACAGTTAATGTTAAAAAGAAATATTTATGTGATAACTTCGCAAAGCAGTGTTACCTCTTCCTCTATACCATTGTGTATTTAACCCTATTGGGCATATGTGGCACCAAGTCAAAGTAAAGGTGAGATAGTTCTTCTACCGTGAGTGCCACTGTTATACAGTTAATTAAAACTGTTATAAATAATATGTCGGTAGAAATCTGGAAAAATTCAGAACAACATATTGTAAAAGTTGAACAGTCCTATCTGTTTATGCAAAGTTGTAAAATACAACCCATTGTAATTAATCCAAATAAGGACTCTGACTATTGTTCTGAATCTATTTTCTTGTGGCCTCTTAAAGTAATTACTATTTTAATGGGAATACGCCACAATTAAAGTTTAAAATAAGTTTATTGACGTTTCAATTTCCACTTCGGAAATCGTTTTCAAAATACAAACATTAATAAATTTATTAAATAAATAAATAAACATTAACGCAAGAGATTCGCAGAACGGGAATAGAAGAAATCATAGAAAAAATATCAAGGCCAAAATGGAGATTTGCAGGACATCTAGCACGGCTCAGCAATGATCGACGGACTTAAGATTATGGAGATTCCGTGAAGATATTAGCAGCCGGGAAAAACCACCAACGCGAAGGGAGGACGGCATACGGAGAATAGAGTATAACTGAATGTAACTTGCACAAAATAGAATTTATTTACAAAAGGTACAAAATATAACAAAAGTTATATTTGAAAATAATTTTTGTAATATATCACAGACAGAAAAATAAACAATTGGAAAAGACAAGCAACGGACAGAGAAATGAAAAAAACACTGATAGAAATGTTTGCACAAAATGCTTGAAAATAACCTATTTCTATCAATTTGCGCTTATTCTGCTATAATATAACAATGTGGACCAGTGACTGGTTGCTCATTAGCTTCTGCCTATTTAAGTCGCTATATTACCGTTAGAATTTCTGTTTTTTTTTATGATAATTATAGGCTCTAGAAAAATAGAAACAAACTTTTGACGACAGAAATGGATTATCTGAGACGAAGCTGCGGTAGATCGAAACTGGAGAGAGTTAGAAACGAACAAATAAGAAACGAAATGAAAATGGAGAGAAATATCAATGATGACATAGAAAGAAAACAATTAATCTGGTTCGGACATGTTAAAAGAATGCCAGAGTACAGATGGCCTAGGAGAGTACTGGAATGGATCCCCCCTGAAAGAAGAAAGAGAGGACGACCACGGAGAAGTTGGCGCAACGATATTGATGAAGCAATGGCGGCAAGAGACTTAGAAGAGGCAACTGCATATGACAGAAAAAGATGGAAATTGGGGGCGGAGAAGCGGCGACAGCCGTAATAAATCCGTTATTTTATATAATATATATATGCTCTAAAAATAGAATAATTTCAAATTTATAAATAGATTTTAGTAGTTTTTTCTTTTTAAAGATATCTGTTGTGAATTTTAATGAAATAATTTTTGTTGTATACTAAATTATATGTGAATAGGTTCATTGTCTTTTAAAATGTGTTTTACAGCTTTATATAATTTAAAGTGAGTCATATTTAGAAAGAAATAACAGTAACACTTTATTCGGTTTCTTGAACCATTGACCTCCTAAACTAGACAATTTTAAAGTAAATATTAAATATTTTGCACAATTACTTAAATTTTAAAAAATTTATGTCACATTTATTTAGGTAGCTATATTAGGTTGTTATTTATTTATCTTAACTCATCATCAATTATTATTGATAACGGTGACTAATATATCTTTAAAATTTTAACTATCGATATCCTATAATAGGCGATATGTAAAATATACATTAACGATATCATACAGGGTGTTTCCAAAATAATGTTAAATGTTCTGGATGATTTGTCATACAATTTTATGGCTTAAAATTTATTAAACATTTGGGATAAATTTTATATTGAGATACAGAATGTTGAATATTTTTTTAGTGGATGTAAGTGAACTTTATCCGCACAGCAACTGGTATCTAAAACTAATAAAAACTAACATTATTTTTTATTTTACAAACATAGTCGCATCAACCTGTGAGGTTATTAGCGACATACAGATTGAACGAATTTAAAACGGAACATACGAAATCAATGTATTTCGGCTCAACTCCGCTCTAGGTGGTTGGCCAACAAAAGGTTGTCAAATAATTATATTATAAAAATCCAATACTTCAGCGGGCTGCTGGATTCTGAATTCATTCAAGAACAAGTCAAAACTCCACCCAAATAGGTTGCCTAGAATCACTGTGAAAACTAGACTACACAAGCAGTTATTAGGGAGTTTTTGTAACTACCTAACGTAACGTATCTCCCTATACGTAAAGAACTAACGTATCGAAGAAGATGAACGTTAAATTGATAGTTTTTGTTCTGCACGTAACGTAACGATGGTGTTGCCCTCACCGAATTAGTGATTAACTAATAAATTGTCAGTGCCAGTCTTGTCCGTCATTTAACCCTATTTTTGATATTCAAAATAAATAAAAAATATTTTTTATAATTTTTGACATGGACGCGATATTAAATGTAGGTGCCTTTATTGATGATGAAGAAGACGAAGACATAGAAGATGGCCTTCTTCTCCACATCTTGCACGACTATACGGCCGCTTTAATTTTGATACAATTAAAAATATTTTTCGCTTTGGAATTAAATTCCACCTTTCTGGATGGTCGTAAGGGTTCTTGCCTACAACTTCCTTCAACAAGAACAAATCATCTTCATTGCTGAAGTGAAGTCGTTTTCTACTGCTTTCCATTATTTATAAAAATCAAAACAAATATACGTAACCACAAATGTAAAAATACACGTACCACGTGTGCTTATGAAATGTGGATGTGGATGTTGAAATTTTGGTAATCGGGTAAGATTCCCTTGCGCATTCGGTTACCTTCGGCTCGATAGGGATGCGTATGAACGTAACGTACCAGCCCGTTACGTTAGGTAATACGTATCTAGATACGTTAGTTCAACCATTAATGCGCATGCTTATATGTCAAAAAGATACGTTACGTATACGTATTTGTTTGCACAAAAACTCTCTAGTTTCTGTAACTCCGGTTCTAGCCTTCTCATTATCCTTCTCTTTTTTGGATTCAGAGGTTATCTTCTTCTTCTTCTTTTTATGTATACATGACTCTGTATGTTTTTCAATGTGCCTCCAGTAAGTTGTCGTTCTCTACTACTCTATTTGTTGTCATTTGGCCTATATGATCGTTCCATTCTACTCTTCTATTTCTTACCCAGTTCTTGATGTTCTCCACCTTGCATCTACGTCGTATATCTGTACTTCGAGCTCTGTCCCATAGTGTCACCATCGATTTTTCTGTTTTCATCTCTGTTGTTTCTAACATCCTTTTTGTCCTCTCTGTGTCAATTTTGTGTGACTGTGTCAGGTCGTGTTTGTCTACGAAACATAGATATGCCGGTTTGTTGTATTCTAATGATTTCTCTCTATTGGAAATATGTTGCTATTGGAAATATGTTGCTCAGGATAGAGACCGATGGAAGGAGTTGGGAGAGGCCTATGTCCAAACATGGACGACAGAAGGCTAAGAAGAAGAAGAAGAATAATTTCTCTTGCACTTGCCGCATTATAAATATAGCGTCGATGCATGATCTTTCCGACCTAAAACTTTGTTGTTCTTCTGCTAGTGTTATAGTTTCTTTCAGTTTATTTGTTATCACTTTGGTTGTTAATTTTTGTAATTTTCCGTGTCCGATTTGTTTTCCCTTATGAAGAAAGGTATTAGGAAGCTTAATCTCAATTCTTGAGGAATTCGGTTTTGTTCTAATATTTTTTGGATTAGATTTAGTAGTTGTTTGGTCGTATCTGGTCCTCCGTACTTTAGGAGTTCTTTCTGTATTTTGTCCTCTCCTGGTGATTTTCTGTTTTGTAATTTCCTGAATGCTTCCTTAACCCCTTCCTCCTCAATATTTATTTCTTCGTTTGCCATCACCTTTGGTGTTGGTAGTTCATTATCGTCACCTTTAGCAAATAGGGATCGAAAGTAGTCTACCCATGTTTCCTTCTGAATGTGTTTATTAGTTCGTTCATCTCTTTTCTTTGTCCTCTGATCATTCTCGATATTTCTTTCTGTGTTCCGTAGAAGTCGTGTTAAATCTATTTTGAGAAGCTCTGCCAGTGTTCCCTTTTTATTTGTCTAACTAAAGTATTCGTTTCATTCCTGACTCGTTTATAGTGCTTGTGTGCCTGTTGTGTTTGTTGTGTTCTGTATTGTAAAAAGGCTTTCTTTTCTTCACATTTTGTCTTCACTTCCTTTCTAAACCATGGGGTTTTCTTTTTTTGATATGTTAGTGTTTATTACTTTCCTCTCTCAAAGTGATTCTGTTGCTGCGTTTATTATATTATTTTTGCGTTTTTCCCAACTTTCCTTGATGTTCTTGTTTTCTATTATTTCATATCATATTTTCACCATGGTAGACTTGTACTATTCAGAGTTAAATCTTTTAATACTAGCGAAGAAAAAAGTTTTTAACGTTTTGTAAGCTGATGTTACAACCTATCGATTTCATCAAAACTTTAATCGTAACTGAGTGACAAATTTATCATTCTTGCAATACCCTAAACCACTTGATTGCTTTTATCTCATACATCGCAGTACGTAGATAAGTAGTATTAACATTAATCCATAATTATATTCAGTAATATCCGAAAACAAGCAACATTTACGCGATCTTCACTTTTGTATTAGTCACATCATTGCTTGTGGTAATTCCAAATCGAATTTTTATTGACGACTACGCTAGTTTAGCTACATCATTGTAGAAATTAATATAATTCGATATTATGAATATAAATAACAGACAAATAAAAATTACGCCTAAAAAATAAAATTTGGTGAACAAGATAGTATATAATTGTTATACCCCAGTCCATCTGTGAAAAAATCATCGATTTTACGTAAAAATCCTATACAGGTTTTTGAAGGTTCTAAAGGTCGCTTCATATTATCATGCACATATAGTTTCCGGCAGGCTGCGTTTCCAGTCCAGCAATCGGACTGCGCGTTCACATTTTCATACATAGGTACGGTCACCATATAAATTTTTTTGAAAAAAAAAAAAAACAAAAATGTAGTAAAAACACAAAATGAATCTTTTTATTGGACAATCATAACTTTTTGGCATTGAAAATAAATAATAAACTATGCTAAACATTAAAAACAATATGTTGCTAAACAATAAAAAATTATATCAATTAAACTAAAGATTATATTAATTTTGAAAAAGTAAAAATCCTGTAATTAAGAGTTTTTAGATGAGGGACCTGGAATAGCCTCATCTTCTTCCGGTTTTTTGTACCATTCATATTTTTTGGAACTTAAAATTAATTTAAGAAGGTCCAGTTTCGACTAAGCAAATGAAACATTTCATTACGAGTCTCATAAAAATTTACATACACCCGCATCGCTGCATTGAGAGTGAAAATGGACATTTGTGACTTTTCCGACGTCCAATAATTATTTATTATAGAAAATAAACGCTCGGTAGCTGCGCTAGTACCCGGAAGACAAAAAAAATAAAAGTTTTTCAGTTTAAATTGATTAAAATCTTCAAGCCATCGATCCTCACTATTTTTTTCTTCTCTGTTCCACTCAGCAATTTTTTCACTTGGAGCCATGTCTTTCAAATATCCCAGTTCGTCAAAGAGTTGATCTTCATTTAAAATAGTTGCCTTGATATGCAATTTAAAAGCTTCGAGAGAATAACAAATATCTTTCCATGTTATTTCACTTCTTAGATCTATTCATTTGAATTGTTTAAATTCATGTAGATTTCTACTCCAATTTTCTAGGTAGGTTACACATTTTGTGTAAAAATGTTTCACTTGTGAAGTGAAGTTTTCAGTAGCGGCTTGCCCGTCTTCAAGTTTACCAAGTCATTCCCTCATTTTAAGCCGCAAAAATAATGCGTCCATCGCAATTTGTTTTATCACCTTCTACTTTTAGAATAACTTCATGAAACTGTGAAGCCACATTATGAACGAGCTACATCCACATCTCTGCAATGGGATCATTGAAAAATTGTCTCAAAATTGAGGGACAATTCTCAGATGATAGAAAATAGGCTTTAAGTGGTTCAAACATTTGTAAACTCCGTTGAATTTGAACATTTTTTTGTATTCATAATAATTAACCGATTCACAAAATTACTTTAGTTTATCAACTCTAACAGTGTAAATCTAGAAATGCTTATACATTTTCACAGTTATTACTTCGATATCAATTGATAAAACATCTGTAGCACGTTGAATACAATTATTGAATATGTGAGCAACACATCCAATACCGATTAAAGGTCTCCCGAGAAGTACTCCATTTAGTAAATAAATTATTAGTTCCCTGTCTTTTCATTCCACCAAAATTAGTGTTTGTGTTATCTGCTGTTAGTCCAACAATTTTGTTAACAATATATTTTTGTAAAATATTTAATACATAATCATGTAATTGATCGCATGTTTCACCTGTTAAATCCACTGACTGCAATAATTATGTATGAATGCCGGTTTTGCTGTCAAAGTATCTTACTAGTAAAAGTACTAGTTTTGTATCCTTGCAATTTGAAGAATCAATAATGATGCTAAGAAAATTTGCTTTCCATATCAACTTCCAGCCGTAACTGCGATTCTCTGGTCAAAATATTTTCACGATGGCTTCACTTTTAGTTCGAGCAGAACAAAATTTAGACTCAAATAAATTGGAAACCAAGTTGGAAGTACAATTGGAATCTAAAACTGCATATGCCTAATGGTATGGTATGCAAATGTCCCTTCTTTGGCTTCACTTATCAATTTCTCGGAGCCGACACTTGCGGATTTAAAAAATGAATGTAATTTATTGCTTCTAGTCACTGCATTAGCTGCCAATGTGTGTTTCTTCTTTCCCAAATGAGCTTTAATATTATTTTGTTCACTGTTGGAAATATCAACGTCACATTTTCATATTTCACAATAAATAATATGCGGCGATTAGACAGACTTGACTTTCATGAAAGGGTAATCCTTTTGTAGTTCTGCATTAAAATGGCATTTTCGTCGAGGTGGAGACATAATTCTATGTAAATTCTAAAACGTTTTGCAAACAAACACTTATAATAACAGTACAGTAATACAATAAGTAACACTTCAACTGTTCAACACGATGACGATGAATGACACAACCATACTATTCGATATTCGGCAATGAAGCCGAATGTCATTATCTGAAGGCTTGTTGAAATGCAACGTTGCACAGTGGGCCAAAATTTAAGTTTAAATGTACCAAAGAGAACTAACTGAGGACAAGGTCTAAGATAATTGTTTAAAAATAGTAAAAGATACAAATATTCCTTCTTTTAGAAAAAAAAAGTACATTCGAGTGACCTTAGAGAGGGTTTAAAGTACATTAGGACAATATTTAAAAATATTGTCAAATGTTAGTGGTAATCCAGATTTAATGTTTAACTATAAAATACAAAAGGCCAACTTTATCCGTAAGGTAAAGGATACAAAAAAACCCTCATATCAACGTTATTTACATAATCAAAATAATAAAAGAAGGAAGGAGATATGGAAAACTGAATCGTCAAACTGGTAAAAATAAAAACAATCTTGAGTGAAGTATTACTGATAATAATAAATTATTGATACATCCAGAACAGCTAGCAAACAAATTTGGTGCGTATTTTTGTACATCAGTCAAACACTCATTATTAAAACATTTCAATAACTATACCTTTAAGGATTTCACAACTATGACAATAATTAACAACACATTCTTTTTTTCTGAGGTCTCACCATTTGATATTGACAATGTTATATCTTCCTTAAACTATACCAGCTCAGTAGGTATTGACCAAATCCCCACTAAAATAATTAAATACATTTCTTCATATATATCTCCTGTTCTGTCTCACATCATCAACCTATCTGTCAAAGATGGCAAGTTTACAAGTGACCTTAAAACGGGAGTAGTTAGTCCAATTTTCAAAAAGGGAGATCCATATTTGGTTGATAATTACAGGTCAATCACTGTAACAAGTGTACTCTCTAAGATTATCGAAAAGTGTATTTACAATAAAATGTTAAATTTTCTGAATAAATATAAATAATAAATGTTAGCATGGGTTTCTTCCTAATAAATCTACAGAGAGTGCGTGAATGCTGCTTTGGATCGAAAAAGGTATGTGGGTGCACTCTTTTTTGACTTAACTAAGGCTTTTGACTCTATTGACATTGAAATTATACTGCATAAATTAGAAGCCCTTGGTTTTCGAGGTCATTTCTTGAACTGATTGAGGTCATACTTACAACATCGTAAATTCCTAGTAAAAGTCGATAATAAGAAGTCATCTGTTTTTAATCTTGATCAAGGTGTACCGCAAGGCTCCGTATTGGGACCCTTAATATTTCTTTTATATGTCAATGATTTGATAAATTTTTTAACTGCTGATCATACAGTTCTCTATGCAGATGATTCAACAATTGTAGTTGACGCGTCAACTGAAGTCGAACTCATATCAAAAATGAACTTGGTAGCACAGGAATTTACAACATGGTGTAAAAGGAACTATTTAATGGTAAATGCAAAGAAAACTATTTGTATGCAGTTCTACTCGCGCTGTAAGCCATCCCATGATTATAAGATCACAGTTAGTTCTGAGGAAATACGTCTTAGTGATACAAAATTATTTCTTTGTAGCATTCTAGAAGGTAATATGACATGGGATGAAAATGTTACTAAAGTCTGCAAAACAATGAATAAGGGTTACTGTGCGATCCTTCAGTTGAACACTCTATTTAATACCAATCAATTGATAAGTGTGTACTATGCATTGGTTTATTCATATATGGCCTATAATGTTGTCTTGTGGGGAAACTCTAGGAACTCTTCTAGAGTTTTTATAACTCAAAAGAGAATTCTTAGATTGATATTCAATATTGATAATAGACAATCATGTCGTAAATATTTTATTGAACACAGACTGTTGACTTTCCATGCTTTATATATTTATAAGTGTATTATTCACGTCAAAACTAAATTTCAAAATTTTACCCTCAACTCTGACTTTCATAATTACCCGACAAGACACGGGAGGTTGATAAGCGTTTGTAAACACTCCACAACTCTTTTTGAAACTAGTCCTGATTTTGCAGGATCTGAATTTTACAATTGTTTGCCACTTAATATGAGAAATGAAAATAATATTCAAAACATCAAAAATAAATTAAAATCATGCTTGATCCAATTATGCTTTTACAACCTAAATGATTATTTTGACTTAATAAAAGACTACTGGGAATGAGGACCGACGGAGTTCAGAGACGCTCTATATTGAATATCTTTTTTATATTAATCTATATTTTGTTGATTATGTTTTATGTAACTGACTTGTCCTATATCACAATATGATCACATTGGATTAATAAAGAATATTATATTCTATTCTATAACATTCTTGGATTATCAGTTGTGTCATAAAAACTATGCTATGAATAATTTTCAAAGTGATTATAATATATCTAACTAAAATCAAACGTCAATGTTTATACCAACTGACGCTGTCAATACTTAGAGATTTATTTAACCAAAGATAAGCCTTACTATTATATGCAAGAGAGATACCTTTAGGAACAATCAAAACGATCCAAAATATCTACCAAAACAACACAATAAAATTAAAAGTAGAAGAAGAACTAACTGATCCTATTGAAACTGGCAATTTTCCAGTCCTCTATTCTCTATTGTTCAACTTGATTACGGATGAAATAATAAAAAAATAAGAACTTAAAAAGGATATCAAATGGGAGAAAACAACTTAAAATAATCTGCTATGCAGACGACACAATACTACTCTCAAAGTGAAGATGAAGATGACTTATAACGTACCGATTTAATATAACCACCAGAACATCTAACATGCCAATTTCCCCAAAAAAGACAAAATGCATGGTTATAACAGCAAATTTACTAAGACGTACATTGGGGCTGGAAGGTCAGATAATAGGCATCACATTATCAGAAAGCTCGAAACAGAAGTCGAAGATGAAGCGAATAGAGCAAAAAGAGTTGCATGTTGCCTGAATGAAACAATATATAGAAATAAAAATATAGGGAAAGAAATAAAAGCAGAATATACAAAACAGTCATCAGACCTATGACATACGCTGCAGAAACACGATCTGACACAGACAGGACAAAAAGGATATTAGAAACAGCAGATATGAAAACACTTAAAAAATTGTTGGTAAAACACAATGTGACAGAACTAGAAGTACAGATATACGACGTAGATGCCAGGTGGAGAACATTAAGAACTGGGTAAGAAATAGAAGAGTAGAAGGGAACGATCATATAAGCCGAATGACAACAAATAGAGTAGTAAAGACAAGAGATGGTTCCCCAATAGGAAGACGATCAGTAGGAAGACCACAAAAAAGATGGAACGACAACTTACTGGAGGCACATTGAAAAACGGACAGAGTCAAGTCTACATAAAAGAAGAAGAAGAAAGATACTGTTCAGTACTATAAATTATATACCTGACAACCTTTCGATCTCTCTCCATTTTTTTTACGCAGATCACACGATTCGCTAATTTCACATAATAATTTGTCTGTTAGGATGAATAAGAATTGAAATTTTTAGATAACGGTTCTAATTGTAATAGAAATTTATAATCAAGTTTTATAAATATTATCATTGACTTATCTGCATTACAAAATGTCAACCAATTTGTGTTCCTTTCTATTATTGTTATCGCATATCTGGAATTGAAAATATGTTACAGATATCAAAACAAAACTATAATATACCCATATTTACTAATCGCCTCTCGGAATAAATAATAAAAATAATCGAATAAAAAAATTAGTCCAGTCCTCAGAGATTTAATCTCAAAAAGAGACGAACAAGCTGAATTTTGATGAGAATGCCAATTTTGCAACCCCAAAAAGATTCAAAATAGTTTGTCACTCTTACCCCCGGGCTTCCTCCTAAAACCACCCCCGTAGAGGGAAAAACGGAAAACATCGATTTACCAAGAATCTATACGCTGTAGAAAAAAATGTTTATTAGCACTTTTTGTGTAAAATGAACCGAAGTAAATGAAAACACTCGAAAGTACAGAACAAAATTCAATTCAAACGAAAACGGGCGCGTTTGTGTGTGTGTGTCAATCAAATAAAATATGTGGGATGTATAGAGGAAGTAGGATATTCGTAAGTGTATGGATTCTTAGAGGTTTGAATAAACTTTGCCAAAGTGTTTCCAATTTTCTTCTTATTTTTTCGTGCAATTGTGGAATGTAATCGTTGGGGACCAGCTATATTATTTATATGGTATGTAATCAGGTATGGTAATAATTACTATTTAAATGGGAATAATCCACAATTAAAGGTTAAAATACGTTTACTGACCATTCAATTTCCACTTCGGAAATCTTCGAAGTGGAAATACGTCAATAAACGTATTTTAACCTTTAATTGTGGCTTATTCCCATTTAAATAGTAATTAATTTAAAATGCCACAAGAAAATAGCTTCAGAACAAGGTATGGTATTATTTATATGGTATGTATGTACACTAGAGGAAGTTAAGAGTAATAATTGTTTTAAAAGCACAGCAAACTCACTCTCCTCTGTGGAAATAATTTTAAATGTTTCTTATTTAGCGAACAATTGTGGGAGCCTATCAACGTACAAGTTAAAGTATCTGCCTTCCATCAATATCTCTTATTTATGCCATTAAAACAAAATTTATTTCAATCGTTTTCATTGAAATAAGTACTAATCATATTGCACTACGACTGTCTGTTGTGGTTGTTGGTTTCCTCCAACATAAGACGAGAACAAAAACTTCTCTGTTGGTTGATTATAAAAGACGTCAATTAATCAATCTTCGTTGGGCCGAGATTTATTTCGATGTTAAAGTAATCGTAAACTGTGAGTAATTTTATTTTGTTGGAGCACAATTGATTTTTACAAACATCTTAGTCTTTCTTGAAAACTGAGTTTAAACAATACTTTGCTATGTCTTTGAGTATTTAATTGTGTGTGCGATAATTAAGACAAGATTAACTGAGGGTCAGAAATAATTGCTGAATAATTGCTGGTGCGAAAAACACCTAACTTTCAAAGCGACGGAAGATTTTACTATAGAGCAATAAAATATTTTATGACCGCCTATTAAAAACCCTTTTAGTGAGAATAGAATAAAAAAAATACAGGAGTGTACGTAAACGTTCGCTTCGTATTAGTTTTTATACCGATAAAATGAAATTTGACCTAGATGACTAGAGCCTAGATTTGCCCCCTCAGATATTATGTAAATAGTAAATAATATATACAAAAGGGATGATTTATGAGATAATAAAACTTAAAAAGACATTTAACGAAAACTCTAATTCTCTATGGTAAATATATGGCAAAGAAATATAGTCCATATGCGTACCCTTTATTTTCACTCACCACAACTATTTTCACAACTTTTTTAATCTATATTATTCATTGCAGAACATGATTAGTTGCATGTGCAGGTTTAATTTCTTACAGCTTGACATTGTTCTCTTATCAGTTTATTTATGCTAAAATGTTTATTATCAACTTGATTACTTCTATTTACCTGAGGTGGTTTAGAACTCGCGTGTTAGAGATATATCATTATTAATTTTAAAACGACAACCCCTAATAGAAACGAAACAGAACAATGCTACTAGAGTGAATTTCTTATCGATAAGCATAAGTAATAAGAAACATATGATGAGTTTTCTTTCTTTTATGGTTTAAAGATTAATAATGTTTTGTTTATAAAATAGAATATTTTTATTTATTGAATTTCTTTTCAGAACGTTCCCCAAACTACATCTACTGGTCTAATAGCTCCCATTTCTGGACAATCAGTCGGCCTTCAAAGAGCTCAGGTCACTCACGGAGTTCGTCAATTGATACTCTGCAAAGATAAAGATGGCAAAGTTGGAGTTCGCGTCAAAGCCATCAACAAAGGTGTATTCGTCAGCGTCGTTGTCGAGAACTCGCCAGCTGCCATGGCAGGATTGCGATTTGGAGATCAAATCTTGCAAATTAACGATGAAAACGTCGCTGGATATACGATGGAAAAGGTAAGAGTTATTTTGGACATCAGCGATCTTTTGTGGATACTGTGGATATTCCTTTATCTTACAATGGGATAGGTCAATGAATGGTTTTATTTATTAGATAGTTTACTAAAGGCCTTAAACCTATAGATTAATTATTTTTTCTACAAGGTCATTCTTGCAGTAACTGTTTATATTATAAAACATGTTGACCCTACTTTTAACCCATTTTGTACCCAAATATCCGTTTTTTTTTTCTGATTTTCAAAAATGTTGAAACCGATATTAGAAAGTACTAAATAGTTACATTGGCTTAAAGTAATTGACTAGATTTTTTAGTTTGATAGTTACAAACCGTGACCATATGGTAACACTAGATAAAAGGAAGTAATATAGAGTATGTTTAAATATTTATTTTAATTTAAGAGCCTAAAAAGAACATTTCTACCATGTACTTGGTGTGAATAATAAAGAATGACTCTAAAACAAAGTCCAACGTCACATTTCTTACAGAACTACAACCTTCGACAGTACACCGTCTTTTTTATTGTTCTGTACAGAACCAACCAAATGGTCCGTACGATCGTACTTAAGTGCTATTCTATTTAATCTCACACTGTTCAAAAATTGGGACACCCAATCGTCCTGGTCGCATCGGTTTAATTTGATACAGTGTTAAGTAGGATCGTTTAAATTCCCGTCGAAAATCTAAATTAGGCATACATTTTCTGTCTTAGAATGAATTTTGATACAGCATCTAAGTATTGTGAAGCGCAACATCTATTTTTCTTCTTCTTCTTAGCCTTCTGTCGTCCATGTTTGGACATAGGCCTCTCCCAACTCCTTCTATCGGTCTCTATCCTGAGCAACATATTTCCAATTTCTTCCGGCTATTCTTTTAATTTCATCAACCCATCTCATCTGTGGTCTTCCTCTTGGCCGTTTACTTTCGTAAGGTCTCCAATGTTGTATTGTAGTATTCCAATGTTGGTCTTTTTGTCTAGCAGTGTGGCCCGCGAAGCTCCATTTAAGTTTGGAAATGTTTGTTGTTATGTCCTCGACTTTTGTTTTGGATCTTACCCAGTCGTTCCTCTTTTTATCTGACAGTCGTATACCTAACATTGCTCTTTCCATTGTTCTTTCTGTTGTGACTGGTTTATTCATGTTTGCCTTGGTTAGGGTTCAGGTTTGACATCCATATGTCATGATAGGAAGGATGCATTGGTTGAACACTTTGCTCCTCATGTATTGGGGTATTTTGCGGTTCTTAAGTATCCAACTAAGTTTTCCAAATCCTGCCCATGCTAGTCTTGCTCTTCTAGTATTTCCGCACTTTGGTCCTCTTTGTCAAGTTTCAGGATTTGGCCTAGGTCGATATATTCCTGGATTTGTTCTATCTCACTGCCATTTATAGTTATACGTCTGGGGTCATCTGTGTTTGTCATTATTTTTGTTTTTTTCATATTCATTTTTAGGCCGACGTATTGGGAGCTGGCTGCTAGTTCCCCCATCATAATTTGCAGTTCCTCGAATGTGCTCGCTATAATCACTATGTCGTCAGCGAATCTGGGGGGTGGTTTAACTTGTTGCCATTAATGTTAATGCCATAGGTTGACCAATTTTTAGTTTTGAAGACGTCTTCTAGGGTTAGGTTGAAAAGCTTTGGCGATATTACGTCTCCTTGTCTCCCTCCTCTCTTAATGGTGATGGGATTTGTATTTTCGTCTAGTTGTACTATCATAGTTATGATACAACAACTATGATAGCAACAGCTATTAGCCATGTAAAAATAGACCAATAACATTTTGTTTCCACGTATGCACATTCTTATTTCCACATTCGCCCTGTCGGTAACAAGGTATCCTGGAACGTGGTATTTGAATATTTTTTTCAACTGTATGGAAAAACGTCGGACTGCAGAAATAGATTGAGTTTCACACGTTGTTGACGCAATTGTTACCACCGAGTTATCTACTCAACTTATCAATATTGTTCCATGCTGTTTAGAAATTGTTTTTCATAAGCATCTCTATCTTTTGACGTGACAACGTCTTAAATTAGGTTGTGGCTCGGAGTCACTCATGAAAAAGTGTAACGCCCGCTCACGTCTGTTACGATGAGTCACCGAACGAGAGAGAGGCCCGCCGGACCGGCGAATGCCTTGCGTCTCTCTCCCACTCAAACATGATCGGTCCGCTGGTGCGATGCTATTTCTCCTATCATCGTCCTATCCTCAACAAAATCACTCAAATAGAAATTAGTTAAGTTTAAGTTTACATGTACAATGTTTTAGCAAACAAAATATATTTCTATAGTTAAAATTTGTGCAATTCTTGTTTTCATTCAATTCCTTGTTCCTATTGTGCAATTTAATAATATTCATATCAATAAATATTCTACCGAGAAAAAGACGTTGTCACGTAAAATCTTCGCCCGTAAAACCGACTTTACAGGCAACCGATTTTTTTTAATCATAACTTTTTGGTCTGCAAGGGGACAGTTTTTTGAAATTTTATTTCAAATGACTTCAAAAGACTCACTGGGAATACATGTGGACACATCAATCATTAAGAATTTTTCGTTAGTAATTTTTTGTTTAAGATAATAAAATTTAGTTCCTGAGGTTCTGTAATATATGCTTTTTTACAGGAAGAGGTTGTCAGCCTCTAGCCCAACCCCTAAACTTGGAGGGCCAGCGACTCTTCTGTTAGGGTTGCCATATCTTAGTATGTTTTGGTTCGCGGTTGGTATTTTTATTTCCCACCTACCCGCCGGTCCTAAGACTGGTTAGGACGTTCCCCTATCAACCACCTACGGACGCGTCCGATGGGAGGCAGACAATTCCACTCGGATAACTCGTTTCCCATCCACGATACCATAATGGGACTACAGCAGCTCATAAAAGAAATATGGACACAGAAATCCCTCTCCAATGATTGGAATATTGGAATACTTTGCACCATACACAAAAAAGGAGATAGATATCTTTGAATGCTCTAACCACAGAGAAATTATGATTCTAAATGCAGCGTATAAAATATTGTCCACAGTACTACGGCACCGTTTGACACCATATTTAGAACGAATAGTAGGAAAATATCAGGCTGGTTTCAGAGTTCAGAAAACACTGCAATACTTAGCAATAGATACTCATCACAATTTATAGATTACAAAGCAGCCTACGACTCGGTGAATAGAAGAGAAATGTTCAAAACAATGGAAGATCTAGGAATGCCAAATCAGTTGGTAAATTTAACAAAACTAATTCTTATACAAATTAAGTGTAGAGTAAGAATTCAGTGGGAACTGTCTGAACCTTTCAAAACAAATAACGGGCTGCGCCAGGGAAATCCTCTCTCCTGTATACTGTTCAATCTGGCTCTGGAAAAAGTAATACGTATGTCACAAATCATTGGTTCAATATATGTGCAAATCCTTGCCTATGCTGATGATGATATCAACATTGTTGGGAGAACGGAAAACGCTGTACGTGAGGCCTATGTAACATTAAAAGGATCAGCTACAAAAATGGGTTTAATAACAACAACATAAAACAACAACAAAATGAAGTACATGAAAATAAGCACGCAATCACAAATCCTACGATCACTTTTTATAGAAAACGACGTCATCGAAGCAGTAAACGAATTTTTATACCTGGAAGCGCTCCTTAACACTGAAAATAATATTACCGCAGAGATAAACCGTAGAATTTGCACGGCCAACAGACGCTATTCTTTGCTCAATCTCCTTCTTAAATCTACAATTATATCGAGGAATACAAAAATAAAACTCTATACAAAACAATAATACGCCCAGTCCTAACATATGGTTCAGACACCTGGACTCTAACAAAAAGTAATGGAAACATGTTAGGATGTTTCGAAAAAAAGTACTAAGGCGACTCTATGGAGCAGTGAATGACAATGGAGCGTGGAGAAGACGATACAACTTCGAACTTTATAGAATATACCAGGAACCAGATATCGTAAAACATATTAAGATAGGACATCTGAGGTGAATAGGGAATGTAATGCAGATGGATCAAAATGACCCATAGAAAAAGGCTCCTTGATAAGCTTATTGGTCAGAGAAGTAGAGGAAGATCCAGAACAAGGTTCCTTTATAACATCGATGGTCTCACCATGTCATACCTATTACAAAAGTACATTTTGTTGTTGCATTTTAACTTTAGGAACAAATTACTACAATGATTTATTGACAAAAGATTATTGTGTGTTCTGTTTCAGTTAATCAATATTACTTTTTTAGGTACACGCTATGTTCAAGAAGAGCCCCGTTAACGGTATCAAAGTCGTTGTTCGAGACAGGCCCTTCGAAAGAACTATCACTTTACACAAAGACAGCGTAGGTTGTATAGGATTCCAATACAAGAATGGTAAAATTATCACAATTGTTAAGGATTCTTCGGCTGCTAGAAACGGTGTTCTGATCGAACATCAGCTGCTGGAAGTTGATGGACAGAATGTTGTAGGACTGAAAGACAAGGAAATTACTAACATCATTCAGAAAGCTGGCCCCGTAGTTACTATCACCGTTATTCCGAGTTTCTTGTACGAACATATGATTAAGTCGTAAGTATTGTTTTTTTTTTAAACTGAAATATGTTTTAAATGTTTAGGAAAAAATCCTAAAATAAAGAAAATAGCATAGAAAATTCTTTAAAATGAGAGTTTGTAAAGGTATTTTTTTTTTATTTTTTTTTTATTTGAAACTGCTTCAACCACAAGGGTTATTAGCAATGGTCGATTTTACAGATAACATAAATATATAAAAAAACAAAGAATACAATTAGATTTTGTTGATTAGTCCTGAGGAAACAAAAAAAATTTGGTACGATTGTGGTCACTATTTTCACTTAGAATGTCATTTATTGTTGTAGGTAACTGTTCATGTTGTCTTTAAAATGCGTACAACGGACACTTCACTAATAAGTGATGTACTGTTAGATCACTATCACACGCGTATCACAAAGGTTTGGGTTACTTCTGTAGTAGAAAATCATATGTGATCTTGGTGTGTCCTAATCGTAGTCTGGAGATGATAACTTGATCTCTTCTTTTCATAGGTAGCCTCCATGGTAGGACAGTTTGTTTTATGGATTTTTGTTAATTTTTTGCTGAATTATTGCAAAAATTGATTCAATAGTCGATTTTTTGAAAATTATTATTAACTTTTCTAAAACCGCACAAAAAACATTAATTTCGCGTTCTAGTAGGAACAATACCACATGCATTCTGCTATAAAAAAATTCAAGAAGTTTCACTAGTAGCAGCTATTGCAAAATTGAAATTTTTTATTCCAGAAAAATTTTATCTACAACGTTATTATGCGTAAACTAATAGGTCTACATGAATTTTAAAAGCACCAGATTGAATAGAAAGGGATATTTTATCAAATTAAATCATTTAACGATAAAAAAATATTTTTAAATATTGAAAAATATGTTTAAAAAAGTACTGTGATTTTAAGCTTATAAACATTTAAAATAACTCAGACACATCAACCTATAGGACGTTATTTTTGTAATTGATAGGGAACTTGCAAATGATAGGTAACTTAATATTTACGTATTATAGTTATAAATAATACCAAAACATTTTTTTTTATTTAGAAAAAACATATAATCCACATCAACCACGCAGGGTTATTAATGGAGTAACGTACACAAGAGTTCATTTTATTTACATTAAATAGATGTATATAAACGTAAATCTTTTAAATAATTTATTACATGGTCAGTGTTTATGGTTATATGTAGTGGTTTTGATGTCATCTGATATTCCATATTTTCTTCTTGTTTCTTCGTGGTACTGGCAGTCAATCAGAATATACTTCACCGTTAATGGGAGAGAACAGTTTCTGCAAGTTGGAGAAGATTCTTTGTTGATTAGGAATTTATGGGTCAGTGGCTTCCATAATGGCTGTGGTCTCGCCTGTGGGAATGCAGCAGTTTGTAGGTATGGATTACAAAAACATTAATTTTTTATTTGAAAGTCAAATCTTATTCTTCTTCTTCTTCTTCCTCGTTATAAGCAGTTCTGCTTGTTCATTGGCGGATTAATACCTCTATGGAAGGTTGTCACTCCCATCTTTTGCGCGGTCGTCCGATACTTCTTCTGCCGATTGGTGACTTATCTCTTGGTATTTTGACGACACGGGTCTCCTCCATTCTACTTATGCGGTTATTCCATTCTTTTTTTCTATTTTGTGTCCATTCATTTATACACTTTACGTTACATTTTCTTCTAATATCTTCACTTCTATTTCGAACTCTCAGCGTTTTTCCTGTAATTCTTTTCAGTACTCTCATTTCTGCCGTTTCCAGTAGCCTTTGCGTTACCAAGGCCTAAAGCCCGGATAAACGAGGAGGGGGTCTACAGCCAGGTTAGCACTCTACTGATAGACTTTAAAACCATACAGCTCATAGAAACAGGAAACAGTGAACTCTATACTTGTCAATTTTCCTTGAATTATGCTAATTATTTTACAATTTGTCTTCAAATTTTACAATTTTGTCTTCACTTTCTCTCTAAACCATGGGGTTTTCTTTTTTGATATGATAGTGTTCGTTTCTTTCCTCACTCGTTGCTGCGTTAATTTTGTTATTTTTGAGTTTTTCTCAGCTCTCCTCGATGTTAGGTATGGGTGCAGGTCATCGGGGAATACATAGCAATGAAGAGCTGAGGACTCGTCAGAAGAGAATCAAGTACAAAAGCAGACCATAAGAACACCATCCGCGACCGTAAAAAGCCTACCCGACAGAACATAATTCGCACTGGGAAAGTATCTACGGTCCACCATATGGCAAAACGTATATTTAAATGATATGTTTTTTCTACCATTTTATATTGTTTCGCGGACCTGCGTGGCGCAAGCGGTTGGATGCTTGTCTCGCAAGCCGGTTGTCCGGAGTTCGAATCCTACCGCCGGCAAGAACATCTAGACATTTTAAAAATGTCTATAGGCCCCAGGTCGACTCAGCCTGAATAAAAATGAGTACCTTGGGTAAAACCAGGGGTAATAATAGACGGTTGAAGCGTAGCACTGGCCATGTTACCTTCCTTGTATACCGTAGGCCCTAGATATAGCAGACTACCCTGCTATACTCCCAAAGCCGCGACAGCGGTATAAAACGGGAGACTATTATTATTATATTGTTTCGTTTTACTCACCTTTCTTATTATTTCGTCTATGATGATGCTCAATAGAAGAGGACTCCATATTGTATCACTCATGTTACTGGTTAGGTTCTGTAATTGGGATTTCTGCTTATTAATCAATAACTTAATTGTAATATAACCTACAACTACAACCTAAATTAACCCTTAACTACAATATAACCCAGAACAGTTTATAAATTAGAAAGCTTAGATTGTAACGTTTTACATTACATATTTTGTGTATTTTTTGACATACTTATTTGATGATTCGATATTACAAAAAATATAAATTAAATTTTCTGTCAGTTTCAAGTTTACTTTACCATTCTTATTTTTCAGAATGAAGGGTTCACTACTGAAGGATTTGATGGACCACTCAATACCCACATTGTAATCCTTTTCCATCCAATTTGATATGTAAGCACCATATGGCAATCTTAATATCTAGAATAGTATATTTGTATTTCCTTATATTATTATGTTCATAGATCTATTTTTTAATGTTTATATTTTAATCCAACATGCATTTAATACGATATATTCCAGCGATTCTTAAAAATCTACACCTACTTGATTAAATTTGTGTGAGACGAAAGTAAAACAATGCAAAGGAACTTTTTGTTTTAAAAACTCAAATTTCAAATTTTGTTACCGTTTTTGTATTTTTTTTACTGTAGACTGTATTATATGATATTCACAACCCATTCTCAACTGAAAGCACATAATCTGTGCACAATGGACATATCTGTAGGTTATATTGGCTATAATATATTATTAATAAAACACTGACATTGCTGATTTGTTTGATTAAAATTAATTTTTAATAAATGCACTAACAAGAATTTAATTTGTAAGAATTCTCCTCAGTTTTTTAAATGTATTGTTGTATTTACTAATTGTGCTTTTACCATGCTGTTTGTTACAAAAAACTGTAAATTTGAAAATCTTACGTTTTTTATATATGTATACTATAATGTTCCTTAATATAACAAAACAGAATATTGTCATTAAGACTTCTATCCGGCTCAAAGGACCAAAAAATTCTAATGATTTTATTGTTTCATGTAGACTATATATAACAAAATTAACTAAATAAATTGTCTGAACATTGGATGAAGATTGCGATGTCGTCAAATGTTAAGATCTTCTAACTATAATAGTTGGGCTAATAATTAGCCTGTAATATGTACTGATCTGTAAGAAACTACGCTTTAGTTACTTCATTTTTTTTTACAATGATTTTGATACGTGATAATCTTCCTCCAGGGTAAAATTATGTGAAAACTATTCTCTTAATTTTATATTTCTCTTTTTGTTATAATTATGGTAGATAGCGAACGGTAGGTTATTTAGTTGATGTAGAACTTGATTTTATATAATTTTTAAAAATAATAGTCTCAACTACGACGAAAAATGTTTCATTTATTTGGATGTATATTCCCGATTGTCCTCATTATTCTAGAACTCATATATAATAAAATCACCATTTTTAGTAGTTATCAATGTTAAACTGCCTCACATAGACACATATAGTTTATTTTTCTCGCTGTGTTATGATATAGTTATAAAGTTACGTTTAAAATATTTAGCTTTTTGTATTCCTTAAAGTAGAATAATAATATGTTACATGAATATTGGACCTAACGTTAAAATAATATTTATGCACACCAAAGAATCTTGGTTTTGTGATTTATCTGTGCCAGATAATAACGTTTAGATTTTAATAAATATTTTAGACTTAACATTGGTTTTTATTTATTTAACATATCTTGGTGTTCTGAAAAAGGTCTTTGGAGGAGTTAAAGTGGGAGAAAACAAGTGGAGACGATGAACGAACACCAAAGCAGGATTGGCAAAATCGAGGTTTTTTCCAAAAAAACAAACAGGTTTTTTGGTTCAAACCAGGTTTATTTGGTTTACACCGGAAAAAGATTCCGGCGGTTGAGAATAACGACAATAATGTTATATGAAAGATAAGAAAAATATGTTGCTGAGAGATTAGAGAAGACGAAGAATTTGGTGATTACGAAAAAACGTTAAGGGGTCGTGTAAATATGATCTACAAAGAGAAAGTGTTTGTAGGACGACTGCCATGGGCAGAAGAAAGTGGGGATACGTAGTGGAAAAATTTCAAGCGACTGGAGCTTGTAGTACTGTACTTTATCGTCATTAAGCTATTTATTTTTATAAAAGAAGAAATCCCCCAACAATGGAAGAAAAGTATAATCTGCCCTATTCATAAAAAAGGAGACAAGCTGTTGTGTCAGAATTATAGAGGCATCTCTTTACTTTGTTCGCGATACAAAATAGTCACAAACATCATTAATCGAAGAGTCCAACCTCTCACGAAAAAAATCATTGGGGAATATCAAGCAGGGTTTAGGCAAAATAGATCTACCATTGACCAACTATTTACAGTTAAACAAATACTAGCCAAAGCATGGGAATATGACATGGACGTTTACAATCTCTTTGTAGATTTTAAACAAGCCTATGATTCAATAGATAGAACAATTCTACCTAATATATTGGAAGAATTTTGCATACCATCAAAATTAATACGACTAGTGCAAATGACAATGACAGAAACAGAAGCACAGGTATGTATTCAGGGACAGATCACTGATGCGTTTACGATAACGCAAGGACTGAAACAAGGCGACGGACTGGCTCCAACGCTCTTTAATCTTGTTCTTGAATATTTAATTAGACGGTTGACGGTGAGCGGAAATAACATACAAACAAATCTACCCAATTAGCAGCATACGCAGATGCTATAAACATAATGAGCAGAACAGTGAATGCAGCCGAAGAAACCTATGTTGAGTTGAAACAGAGTGCAGAAGCAGTAGGGCTAGCAATAAATACAAATAAAACAAAACTACTCATACAAATCAGATCAAATAGACCGGCGCAACAACACTTTATTGACGATATAGAACATGTGAATAGATTCACATACCTAGGAATGGATCTGGTCGCAAGCAATGAAGAAGAACCGGAAATAAATAGAAGGCTTATGCTGGCAAATAAAGCCTATTTCGCGATGGGCCACATATTCAAATCGCGAGATGTACACTGGAAAACAAAACTCCGGGTCTATAAAACAATAATCAGGCCCATAGGAAGTTATGGTTGTGAAAAATCGGTGGTGACACAGAAATCTGCCAATGCATTAGATGTGTTTGAAAGAAAGATATTACGTAGGATACTGGACCCAATAAGTGAAAACAACAACTGGCGAATTAGGTATAATAGAGAAATAAACGAGCAATATAGCGAACCACCTCTAGCACAATACACTAAACTGCAGAGATTACGGTGGGCAGGGCACGTGGTCCGCATGCATGAGAATAGAATCCCCAGAAAAAACTAATAGCAAGAATGCAGGGAAAAAGACCTGTTGGAAGACCTATAAAGAGATGGCAAGACGAAGTCGATGAGGATGCCAGGAACTGCCCATGAACAAAACTGCGTTCATGGAAAAGAACAGCGGTAAATCGAAATGATTGGAGAAGCTTGTTGAAGGAGGCCAAGGCCCGATTTTTGCTGTAGTGCCATTGGTTGGATGGATGGAAGCTATTTATTTTTAATGTAGGTTGAATCAATTTCATCAAAAAATGTTTTGAGTTTTACAGAAACAGTTGCCGTGTCTAGGGATTTTCCCCCGAATCTAAGGATTTTTAAAGATCGGGGAAGTAATTTTTAATTAATTTTTAGAATGTACTAAATGCGTTCTCAAATCATTAGCACGCATAATGCAGCTACGTAGCAATAACACTCAGTTACGCAAGATATTTTCTTAAAGATACCTCTCTCTAAGTCTATCTTAGTTTCTACTACTTTTTACTTTTACACGCACTGCATGTGTGACAAAATACTTATTTTTATGGCAAACCTTTTTATCTTCCCCTGTTTTTTTTATAAGTTCTTCAAAGCTTCTTAGTTCTGTCCAGTTTCTAATTTTACGCAACCAGGACTTTTTCTCCCAATACAGTAATCTCTTTTTAACGTAGGGTTACGTTCCGAAGGTAAATTATTATAGGCGACGCCAGCAAAGTTGGAAGAGAAGATACATATAAAAACATAACAGGGGGCGAAAGTAAATATATGAATATAAATGATAATTGTTCTAAAAATCAAAATTCACTCCTGCTCTTCCGAGAAATCTTGCAGCGGACTTTTTAATGTTATTACTAACATTCTTGATTGTGCTCTTTTCTTCTTGACCATCTTCCTCGTCAGCGGTCAAATGAGTTAATTTGCCATCAAGCAATACTCTAGTTATGAAAGTCTGTCTTGAAGTCACCAAAGGTATCGGCTGCTTGAAAAATAAATGATACTGGCCAAAGATAATGATATTCGTAGTTGAAAATAGGATGAAAATAATGAGTCCACATTTCAGGAGAAAGAATATATATAGGAATGTAGAAAATTCCGGGATCACATGAAACTAATCAAATAGACCACATCTTAATACAAGAGAAGTTCTCCAATTTAATAACAAATGTGAAAACGTGCATAGAAGATGACGTAGACTCTTATCATTTTTTGGATATAATTAATATGAGCGATGCAATAATTACAAAGCATAAACGGAAAAAGAAAGTGCAACCTAAATTTAATTTAAAAAAACTGCGAAAATTTGAGGTAGTGCAGGATTATCAAAAAGATATACAAGAAACCTACGCCAAATAAGATAGTGCTACTGTGAGTAACATACAACAAAAGTTCTTGAAAATGACAAACACTATAAAGGGAGCAACGTCGAAGAACATACCAAGTACAAAAGAATTTAGAACAAACCACTGGTTCAATAACGAATGTAGAACAAAGTTAAAAAAAGATTAGCTTTGAGATTAAAAAGTTTGTGATCGCAAAAACAGGATGATTTAGAAAGGTATGCCGAACAACAAAAAAAAAATCAAGATAATCTTAGGGGCGCGGAAAAGAAAGTATATAGATGATAAAATAAAACTTATCGAAGAAAATTACAAGAAAGACCAAATAAAACATTTCTACAAAAAGGTAAAAATACATTAAAACTGAATACCAGGAAAGAACGAGGAATGTAAAAGATAAGTAAAGAAACCTGATAGTGGAGGAAGACCAAATATGTGAAAGATGGAAACAATATTTTCAAGAGCTGCTAAATGACGGAGTGACTACTGAAGAAAATTATATTGTTCCTAAGCCCCAAATAGTGGTAGAAGAAAGAAATACCAAAGTCCACAAGAGAAGAAATTGAGGACATAATAAAAGTTATGAAAAATAAAAAAAGCCCCGGAGAGAGCGGTATTGTGGAAGAGAATATAAAATATGGAGGAGAGGCTTTACGAAACCAACTTCGTGAGCTAATAGTAGAAGTGTGGGATGCCGAAGAAATGCTCAAGAATGGTACAAGTCCATTATAATTCCTATGCCTACACAAAAAGGGAGATAGAACTGAATGCGCAAACTATAGAGGAATATCGTTGTTAGAGGTAATATACAAAGGGCTCGCCATACTAATTAAAAAACGATTAGAAACATATGTGAAGAAGAATCTAAGATAATACCAGGGAGAATTTCGCAAGAGAAGATAAACAACCGATAAAATTTTTACGCTGTAACAAATCCTGATCAATTGCTATGAATACAACATTTCAGCACAAGTACTTTTTACATTTTAGTACATTGATTACAAAGCCGCCTACGATACAATAGACAGAAACAAATTAATAGAAACGCTAAAAGAATTCCAAGTGCTAGAAAAATAGTAAGATTAGTAAAAATAATAATTAGAAAAAGCATTTGCCCTGTGAAATGCCATGGTAGAGTCTCAAAAAGAATTCGAAGTGAAAATAGGTGTTCGCCAACGAGGCCCGTTGTACACCTTGCTATTCAATATAGTTCTAGAAAAAATTGTAAGACTCAGTGTGTCAGTCATATGTACTTAGGTACACTTATTGATCAGATATGTAAGGAAGGAACTGAAATCAACCTGATACTGCCCAAGAGCAACAGATATACTGGGGTCTTGAACAAAATAATTAAGGAGAAAGATATATCTTGTAATGCAAAAATAAGGATATAAAAGGATAATATTTTTCAAGTTCGCTTGTGAATTTGCAATTTCTTTTTGGCATTTTAAATCAAACACAGCAATTAAAAAACACAAAGTGTTTTCGTATTTTACCACCGTTCACAAAAAAAAAAAACGAAATGTAATCGCACTGCAAATGATAAGGGTGAACTGAGATCTGTTTTTTTTTTTAAATTCAATTCTTAATTTTTTTAATGTTTATATTCGTTAACGACTCACTAAAATAATGTGTTTAAGAAATGTGATACGGTGAATTGCTGAATTGGTCATTTTTATAATTTCGAGAACTAAGCACGTCTTCTGTGGGAACCCTATTAAAATATCTTATCAGTCAGATGTGCAGTCATCATTATTAGAATTGTTTATATGATACGAACGTGAATAATCTTATTTATTATCAGTAAATATGGATCCAGGAGGAAAAAAATCATTCGTGTGAAATCACTTTGAAAAAATTCAAAATTACGACAGTTTTGTCAAACCGGGACAAAATGACAAACCGGCCAGGACTCCGGGACCGATGTCTAAAACCGGGACAATCCCGGTTAAACCGGGACGTATGATAAGCCTATAGTTTGAGGTGTAGTTTGTAGCAGAAATTTTGTTTTAAACGTTTTAGATTGTTTGTTATATGAAATTTTATATAATTTCAAACGTTTTTTAAGCATATTTCAAATGTCTCAAATTTGTTGCCAAAACTCAAAACTAAAATTTCATGCCATTGTAACCTCGGAAACCTTTTTTTGATGGTGCTAGAAAGGTCACCAATGGAGACACTGCGGACGTTAGCCAGATGGTTGGTGGAGAGCGAGTCGTGAGTTCGAAACTAGCTTTTGGAACCGGAAAAGGGTCCAACGGACGAAATAAGTAAAGATAGGATAAGAGATATTGGAAAAGATACAGAAATAAACAAAAAGATAGATGGGTAAAATTACCAAAGATACGATAAGATAGAAACAGGGCGTCACTTAATTTTTTTTTGAAGTTTAAGGAGGAAATTAAGAAACCTTAGAAAAGAAAAGAGATAAAGAAAGATATTTTGGTTCTGAGACCAAATCCAAGGAAAGATACCAACAGTTAATTATTAAATAAATTTGGTCAACACACTATATAAACAAATAATAAACATAGGTGGACTCCGTCCATCTACTTACCTACGAAACTTAATCGGCCTGATCTTTCTACTGGTCAAAGGTATAGTAATACTTAAAGATAAAAAGCAAATATTATTCAGAGTTATGGTTATATCAGGAAATTTGTTAGGAGTCGACAAATAAAATACATACATAAAACAAAAACAATATATTCAACAACACACTGATGTCGGTAGCTGAATGTACATACAAGTAATAAAAATACACCATCAATTATGAAATGGTGGTGTACACATAAAAATAAGCAGTAATATGAATAATAAGTACCTTTACAAATACAACAATATAATAATGCACAAGTTCAATTATCAGCGAAGAGAGCCTGATAGTGAGTAAGAAAAAAATTCAACCAAGGTTGATTAAAGAAGGTCTCTCTTTGCTGTTTAATGGCATATCTCGAGACACTGGGTTAAAAATGCATAACAATTATAGCAAATAACAAAAATTAATCAAATCTAAATTTACAAGAATACAAAAAGGTTACCGAAATAAAAATTTAACCAAACCGCACTTGGTTAACTTGATTATCTATCTCGCACTGTTATTTAATGATTGAGAACTAAATGTTCGTAATTATGTTTATTGAAATTTCTTAGATCTGTCTAAAGACATGGATCAACTTAGATTCGCCCAGATGATTATGGTAATTTACAGTAATTCCTGATGACTGCTGCACTATTTCACTGAAGTTAATTTAATTTACTATAATACTTTACTTGTATCAAGCACTGAAGTTAATTAAAATTAAAGGTACTGTATACCAATATTTAATCTAATATGATAGATCAAAAAACTCAAATATACAAGTGTATATACACTTAGAAAGAAAATGCACAGATAAATTAACACAGAGACGATAATGTGAGCGAAGCGTCTTTACTCGACGAATGCCCACCGAGAAGTGGTCTCCTTTCTGCAAAAATTTACCAAACTACCCAAGAAAAAGATGGAGAAAATGACAATTAGCCTGTATCTATTTCTAAGAAGACAAAAAGATTCTAACGAACATCGAAACTAACGGTACCCTTCTAGCTAGGAACGTGATGAAATATAAAATCCCCGGAATTACGTTCCCTTCAGAAAAATTACGACAACGTGCCTTCGGCGATATTTAACAAATTTATCATAAAGGAATCCGGCCTTAGAGCCGGAAGGAATTAACCGATGATTACCTAAACCGTCGTTTTTAAATAAGTAGGTAGATTGTTCCGTAATATTTCGGTAATTTTCAATAAAATTTCCTAATGGACAACCGACCAACCGCGTATATATTATTTGCAAATACGGCCATCGGCATCTCAGCAACGGGGTAAAAGGATTAGAAATAATTTAATATATTAACTATAAAAAAATGTTACACCATAGGTTTTAAAAGTTAAGCTCTAGTAATCAAAACTTTATAGTGGCCAGTCAATAAATAAGATAGATTGTACTGATCTTACAAGAATAATAGAAAATGGCAAAAATCGTGCCACGTTTATTTATTTAACACCTTTATAAAAACTAAATTTATTCGCGGCAAAATACAAAACGGCGTACAAAAGCTGCACTCTTTACCTTTAAAATGCATCTTGATTTTTGTCGATAGGACACTTGGATCAAAAGATATCGAATTTTTTCCATCGAGCTGATACAAATTTTATTGAACATTGATTTCGCGCACGTAACTGACATTCAAAATCGACGGTCGCTTCAAGCGTTATATTTCTGAGAGAATGGTTCATTCTACACAAAAAGTGTTAATAAACATTTTTGTTTAAAATTATCTCAGCTACATTTTTTATTTGAAATATTTTTTTCTACGGCGTACAGATTCTTGGTAAATCAAGTTTTTTAGTTTTTACCTCCCTGCAAGGGGAGTTTTTAGGGGGAAGACCGGAGGTAAAAGTGGAAAACTTTTTTACATCTTTTTTAAGTGGCCCAAAATTAATATTCTCGGCAAAATTCAGCTTGTTCGTATGGTTTTTAGATTATTACTGGAGTAATAATGTTCAAGATATAATCTTTTCGTTACGTATTTAATGCGTTCATTTAAAAATAACATAGAAATATGTAAGTATCTACTATTTCTATGGGTTTAATATTTTAAAGTACATTTTGAAACTAAATTTAACAAGTAAGTACAGCTCGTGTTAATTACTTCACAGGTCAGCACGTTTGTCTACGAAGTTTATTTTTTAAGTCCTACCCACCAAGCTAACAAGATCAACGGATACGTTCCAGGGCTTCTTTTATCATTATGTTATTAGTCGTATTTCAGACACCAAATTAAATTTTTACATTTAAAATCGTAGAAAACGTAACAGCCATAGATGCATTTGGTTAATTTTTTATTCTTTGTAATCCCTATTTTTGTTTCGTGCACCGAAAGTTTATTAAACGATATCTGCGGGAAAAATAATGGCAAAAGATTTTATTTGGAGCCTGGAGAAAGTGGCACACTGTTGGCAGAATATAAAAATAATGTATTGGTTCAAAATAGAAATGTTAGTTTGTATAATAAGTGTACAGTAGAGTTTATAACTTGTCCATCTTGTATTGTTGATATTCAGTTTAGGTAAGTGTGTGATTTTTAATTTATAATCATTTAATTAACCCTTAAAAGACGGACTTTTGTTTTTATTAAAAAACTGAAAAAGAGTTCGTGAATTATGTTTTATTTTGAACAAATATTAAAATTATAATAAAAAAATTAAACAATTTAAGTATTTTCTATAAAAAAAAGAAGATTGCCATATGGCAACCGTAGTCCTTCCTACTACCTATATTATAATAAAAATAAAAATTACTAAAACTATGAAAATAATGAACAATAAAAACTATAAATTATTTAGTGTGAAATTGCACATTGCACGCTAAGCATAAGCCAACGTTACATTTAGAGCTCATCGTTCTCATTATAGACTTGCACGTTTTATTTGCACATTTCATTTTCTTATTTTCCGGAGTAGATACCAGAAAATGGCTAAGATTGTCATATCTAATATCATCACTTACTTTACTATTAGTGCTGGATGATAAGCTTAACGATGGTCGACCTAAAGTTTTAGGTGGATCTCTAAACATAGTAGAAGCTAATTTTACAATGTCACGTCTAAATTGTAGCTGTGTACAGTTGTGGCCAGACTGCTTGTAAATAATCCACGCATTTTGTATTGATACATCAATAAGTCAAGAAAAAATGCACCACCACCATTTTTTACCCCTTATACTTATTCTATACCTCGTCCATGAGATCTGTCCCTCCCATTGCTAAATTGTATTTATAGATAACATATGGTCTAGGAACTAAAATATTTTTCTTTTCTTTTCGAGAAAACCTTTTTATTTTCTGTAGCGGCAAAATTCCGTGACTTGTTGACGCAACTGTGAGTACATTATTGTCAGCCCAACGAACAACAAGAAGTATTCCATTTTCTTTATCAAGATCAGAGTCATGTTCAACTCGATTCACTTTTGTCATCTGGGTTTTATTTTTCAGAGGGCAGTTTTTTGGAATACGATTTTCCCTTATCGTTCCAATTCTGTCGTAAATTGTAAATTGTTAAAAATTTGTCTCGTCGCATCATTTCTGAAACACATTTATTTATCATGTCAGATTCCATGTCTCACTAGTATTTTTTGCCAGATAATTCGTATATCCAGTTATGATCAAAATTATTATAAAACATTTCATTTCGTTGATCGTAATTTGGGGATCTGCTAAATTTTTAAAATGCGCATACCTCGTAGATTCTGTAACCAGTAGTTCGATTAATTCTTCATTAATAATCTTTTCGAAAAGTTCAAAGGGCGTGCAGTTACTGCTTCCAAATCTCCCTCTTAGTCCCAGTTTACCTAAAAGTAAATAAAACTTTATAACCTATCTTTTTCGTAAAAATACAAAATATATCTTGGTTTATTTTCTCCATTGCAAAATCCTTTTCGTTCGAATTGCGAACCTGAAGCTCGGCTGGAGGTCGTAACTGGCTTGTTGGTAAATTATCTACCATACCACCATTATCCTCATCGGCAGAATCTTCATTGGTCAATTTATTTGTGTCTGGTGGTTCAATGTAGATTCCCTCCACATCTAAATCGTCCGCGTACGCCATTTGTAATGCCTCTTCAAGAGTAAAGCCTCTTCTAAAATAAAAACATTAAAATAATCGGTGCCGAAAGAGACTCTGGTTGCCATATGACAATTTCAGTTTTTCTCGCCCTAAAATATTTACACACTAAAAGAAAATAACGAACTATTGCAACATAATTAAAATCTAGTCTATTCTTATAAATAAAATCGTATATTAAACAAAAAATAATTTATATTAGGTATTAAAATGTTACTTACACAAATCTGATGTCCATTTTTTTGCACCAACAAAAATCGGATATATACACAACGATGTTAATCAAACCAGCACTAACCTGAGACTGAACTTTCAGTACTACGTTAAAATATACTTATTTTACTATTCAGAATAGCATGTGCCATCATCTTTTTAATAGAGAAACCTACTGAAAAAATGATTTAGGTCACTGCTTTCAATGGTTGCCATATGGCAACCATAGTCTTTTAAGGGTTAAATGGTACTTTATGTTATGTCATTATTCATTTTCTCAAAATTATTTTTAGCATTCCCTTTCTACTCATCACTTTTCCTTTTTTCTTGATCAAATTGACCAACATTATTTTTTAGCCTTTTGTTTACTTTTAAGTATCTCTAACTCTTATAAATGATTTTTCCCCTTTTCATCTCGTCGTAGTTTTTTATACGTTTCCCTGACTTCTAACTGTTAATATCGCTTACCGTTATAATAATTGCCTATCGCTCGCATCCCTTTTTTTTTATAAAAAATCCGTTCCTATAATTTTTATTTGTATACTTCCTTTCCTCTTCCACTATTTTTCTTGTCTTTTCATTTTATTTCAATCATTTCTTCTAGCCGATTTTTCAATTTCATATCAATTTTACTTCTGCTTTCTCAACCTCGTTTTCTGTTATCTTTCTTTTGTTTGAACCTGATATCTTTTTATTTTTTCTATAATCATATTTTTTACGTTTTCTCTTTCATTCCCTGTTAGAATTTTACTTTGCCATTTCAGAATTGTTCACAAAACAGGAAAAAAAAATTGAAAAAAAAAAGATCTTTATGTGATTTATTTTATATTTCGTAGTTTCCAGCGTCTTTTATTAAAATAGTCTTATTTTATTAGATACATTTTACTACAAAGTTCTACTCCATCATCAACCTATATATGTCCACTGCTGGACATAGGTCTCCCTCAGCTCTTTCCATCTGTCTCTGTCTTGTGCGGCTTGCATCCAGTTATTGCTAACACACTTCAGGTCGTCAGTCCATCTAGTTGGTGGGCGTCCTCTGCTACGTATTGCTTCTTGTCTTGGTCTCCACAATACGTTTTGTCCATCGGTTGTCTGATAATCCGGCGACGTGTCCTGCCCAATCCCACTTTAGCGACGCGATTTTTTCGATGGCGTCTGTTGTTTTTGTTCTACGACGTATTTTTTCATCTGGGATTCGGTCCCTCAGAGAGACACCCAACATCTGGCGCTCCATAGCCCTCTCTGAGTCAAGCGAATCTTATTCACTACCTTTTTTGTACGTGTTAATGTTTCCTCTCCATGAGTGAGTACAGGTAACACCAGTTAATTTACCAAATGCTGCCCAGGCTAATCCTATGCGACGTGGAAGCTCACATGCCTGGTTATCTCTGCCCAACCGAATTTCATGTCCTAAGTACTTATACGATGTAGTTTGCACAATATCCCTTCCATCAGCAGCAATATTTAGATTTAGCACAAGATTAGTCATTATTTGCGTCTTGTTCATATTAATCTTTAGTGCGACCTCCAATGAAGCGTGATATAATTTTTCAAACATTATTATTGCATCATCCATACGATCGGTTATAAGGACGATGTCGTACTTGCCGTACTCCTCGTTGTATACAGAATTTATTTGTTTCTTGTTAAGATAATCTTACGCTAGCTGTGGCATTTTGGTAGATATATTTGATTATGTTAGTGTAGCGATGGTCTATTCGTCATTCTGTCAATGCTTTTAACATTTTATAATGGCTTACGGTATCGAATGCTTTCTCGTAGTCGACAAATATCAGCGCCACTGGTTTGTTGTATTCTGCAGATTTCTCTACCAGGTACTTTATCACTAGTAAGTGGTTGTTAGTACTGTATCCTGATCTAAATCCAGCTTATTCTCTAGGCTGATAGAAGTCTAATTTAGCGTTCAGTTTAGTCGTCTTTTTTTTTGATAATTTTTGTAAAAAGTTTATATATGTATCAAAGCAAACTAATAGGACGGTAGGTTTTTATATCTGATATGAGCCATGACCTCACCCTAGAAACAAAAA